>NC_081523.1:21169041-21469041 GCF_030273125.1 Centropristis striata
TGTGTATAAAACGTTCTTAGTTGTCCACTATATGAGCTATTTCCCTTATATGTTAAAAACTGTACTGTACATCAAGATTTTTTTCAGTTCTGCTTCCTACGAACCACAGTCCATAAGACCAGAGCTGTCATATTGTCACAGCGTATTTCACTTAAGATGACTAATTTTATTATGTGTTGAACTGAAGAGTGTCCTTGAGAAGGTTATTACAACATCCTGCCTATTACATTGAGCAGAGGCAGATGCAGACTGTTAAGTAACTATGAAACATGGCTCTGTTTGAGTGAAGGATAAACTGAAAAGCTTGCTTAATCAATTGAATTTAATTGTAGTGGAACTGTGAAACATTTTCTCCTGACCCATTTATCCCTGAACCTTTCCCTCTTTTATTTTCGTTTTTACTTTCAACCTTACTCCAACTCTCTTCACTTCACTTGTTTCATTTTCTCTGTCTCCTCAAGAGCGTTTACTTTATTTTCTGCCACATTTCTGCCACTTCTTTGCCTTATTTTCTCTCTGTTTTCCCTGCACTGTCGTCTCTGTGTTTCATGGGACTTTGGTTGCCATGTCTGTGTTTGTATGTTTTTTTTCTTTGCTCACATCATATTGTGTTGTTTCACATCTGTGGAATCTGCAGCAGATGTTCGTATAATTCCCTATAATACTCTAGTTATTAATCATGCTTCTGTGGTGCATCAGCCAAGGTACAGGCACTGGATTTGACCCAACAAGTGGCCTACTTATGATATCAGATTCCTGGATATAAACACAAAAATAGTTTTAGACATGCAAACAGACACACATGTTGTCAAAGTAAAGAGTTAAGACATCTTAGCTTTTCTCCAAGGCTACTGCAGGCATTTAGTCATCTTCTGCTTGTTATTATTATGCAAGACCAGGCAAGCCTAGTTTTGCTGGACTGTTACTGCTTGGATGACACAATAAGTGATCTGAACAGCGTTCTTTTCATATATGCAGTGGATCTCTCTGCAGTCAGTCAGCTACATGTTTCAGTCTGTTGTTTTGTTGACAAGACATTTCTTACTCACTGAAGCAGCGACCTCAGTGAAAAGAATAATTGCAGATTCATGGAGCTATACTGGGGAATATTTGTGGTAAAGCAGCTAATATCTATCCAAAAAAGTGCAATCACCTCTTTTTTGTTAAATTGTAATGTAACATTTTAGGTACTTGTATATTATTTAAGTATTTTCATCTCATGCCACTGAAACATAATTCTACTCTTCTACTTAACTACAATTATTTGACAGATTTTTTTAGTACACAAAATAAAAATATACAACTGAAATAACGAATTGGCATCTCTTTTGTTAATGGTATAGTCACAAAAAGGTTTCACTTGGGCTCTGGGTAATAGTGATGGTGTCATTATTTTCAGAATTTTTACAAACCAAACAATTGATCGATTAATCAAGGAAGTAATTAGCAGATTGACCCACAAACAATATAATCAGTAGTTGCATCCACAATCATTAGTTTGAAAACTAGTTAAATATCTAATGATATAATATATAATAGTAAACACTCACATTGGTTGTTTTTCTGCACTGTGTGCTTTTACTTTAAATACTTTAGGTACATTTTCCTGATTATACTTACATACTTTTACCTAAGTAAAGTATCTGAATACTTCCTCCACCACCCCACAGCTGCTAAGTTGGCAACACTGAGATGGTCGCAAGTGTGCTGCGTTAGAAAACATTAAGCATTTGCACTTAAATAATGTGTGTCAGTCAGTCACACACATAGCCTCTGTGGTCTGATGAACATGTAATGTTGAAATGTATCCCTTTCAATCCAAACTTTGTGAAAAATTGACTTACGCAAGTGAATGTTTTTGGAATTAAGTATGAATGTTAACTCAGTGAACATTTGCACTCTATTCCGTTCATGAAAATATGAAGCATAATTTAAGTCAGCTGGCTTTGATTATTCAGAGGCGATTTCTGTGATTCCAAGAAGTCATTTGTCAGTAAGAGGTGGACTCCTCCACCAAAGTCTTTTGAGGACTCTCACTCTTGCGGTATGTGTGCCTCATGTTGATCCGATTGAGGGCATTTTCGTCACGAAAAACTACAGTTTGGCTTTCTGGCTTGGTAAACAAGCTGAAGGTGATCAACTTAGAATACTTTTCAGAGTTTGTAATCTGATCAGAGTTTCTGAAATGTTTAATTTCCTTTTGGAGGAAGTGTTCTCTGGACTTTCCTAAGCACACATCTGGCGACTTTTCTAAAACTGGTCAAACCGTTTGGCTGAAAAGGGAGTCTTTGTTTTTTTTATTTTAGACGAGTCAGAACAAATGTGGCATTTTTCCTTATCATACTAAATATAATCTTTGGGCACAAATAAGCAAATCAAACAGGTTTGGCTGCCAGAAGTCTGCTTTGGTGTGGTGTATAACAGAGGTCCTATGGGACGAGCAGAATGAAGTGAGTGTTTGATGGCTTTCCAGTGAAAAGGATCATATGACACACACCCGGCCGGGCCAGACCTGGACATATGGCTGTGCTCCTAGCCTGTGGTCATTAGGAAGGCAAGTAGAGAAACACTGGAGTGGACTGAACAGATGATATTCCAGGATCAGTTTTTGGTTTACATGAAACTGGTGTCCTAGAGTCTATTCTTAACTTGGAAAATATTGTTCCTTTGAGCGATGTTTTGTATTTTATGCTCTGAATTTGATTTTGATAAAGGATTCTGTCAACAAAAGAAGTCTTGTATGTGCTTTTGGTAAAGAGACATATTTCTCAAAAGTAAAACTTTTAATCTTTGTCTCCTCCAGATATCAGAGAACTTCTACTGTGATCTGAACTCAGAAACATTTAGAAACCTCTTGAAACCTCACACTCCACACGTGGATCAGTCGAGCCTGGCCAGATCTGCCATCTTCTCTGTCACCTACCCATCTCCAGATATCTACCTGGTCATCAAGGTAATCATGAAACCCATTCAAGCAGCAGTGGGGGAAAATACTAAGACCAGTATGTAGCTGAACTAACAGGATTCGTCCATTTTCATCCTGGCTTTAAATAACCTAGTCCTACGGTTTTATATACCCTCTAATTCAGCTCAATGCTGCCTTTGTATTTCTTGCTGTAGCTGAATATATGCCTTTTACTGCACCTTTGCCAACAAACTATGGATTATTCTTGTTTTAGATTGAAAAGGTTCTCCAGCAAGGAGAGATCGGTGACTGTGCTGACCCTTACATGACACTGAGGGAATGTGACTCTTCAAAGGTAATGTGGCAGAACAATTATTATTTGACATCAAGCTAGAGCTCAACCAATTTTCATGTTCAGCCTATATTAGCCTATCACTGGTATATATTTTTTTCAGAATAATATGCACGATAAGATACTTTTGATAATCTAAAAATGCTGACATAACACAGTTTGTCAGTTGTTGTACTACTTCATAAAGGACCCATCTGGTCATTTTGGATAATAAAGTTTTTTGATGAACTGTAATATCTTGCCTTCATTACATATCTTTGTGTTTGAGGGAACATTGCAAAAAAACAAAACAGTTTTTATCTTAAACACATGCAAACACACACATACACATACACATACACACACATCCAGTAGCGGTCTGGCTTTATACTAAACAGTTGAACCACAAAGAAGATATTGCAGATGTTGCCTTTTATTGTCCTCATTTAAACATTTACTCAAAGTTGCTTAAGTTGAAGGCATTTTCTAGCATTCATGTTAAAAATAAAAAAATAAAAAATTTTGCTTTTGGTCTTTCAGAACAAGGACAAGCTTGAGAAGCTGCGAGGTCAGGGGGAGATGTTCTGCCAGAGGCTGGGCCGATATCGCATGCCATTCGCCTGGGCAACCGTTAATATCATGGAAGTCATCTCCACTGCCACGATAGACCGCGATGTCACAGACTCCGACAGTTTAAAAGGAGGTGTGTGTTAATCCCAAAGTGGAGTCTTTGCTTGTGAAGATATTTGTGTGCATTTCCATAGATTGTATATAGCCGTGACCCGTACACTGTGTTTTTCCAGGTAAATCCAGCAGCATTGACCGGAGGGCGCTGCTTCCCAGGAGGAATTCTGAACGTTACAGTACCATTGATGATCAATTTTGTAACGTTTCTGCCTTCAAACCTGCTACCATCACTATCAGCACCATCTTCAAACAGGTCAGACAGCCACCCAAACACAAAGAGACTATTATATCCTTGAGATATAAGATGCAGTGTAACAGACAGACAGACATTCGTAGGTACCTTATCTCATGATCAAACATGCCATTCCATCAAGTTCTGGCATGTCTCTACCATCAAGCCATAGTTAGCATTAAAGGCTGCAATTTAGCATCTTTAGCAATTATATTCTGATGCTTTATTTTGCTTCTTCTCACCCTGGATTTTCAGTGAAATTGAGGCCCAAAAACAATATTGCTATTTGTGCTTGTGTGTGTGTTTGTGTGTCAGGAGGGAGATCGTTTGAGTGACGAAGATTTGCTCAAGTTCTTGTCTGAGATCAAGAAAACCTCCACTCCACAGAGGAGAGTAAAGACAATTCCAGGTCATCTCTCTCATCACATCTAAACACACTTTAGTGTCACATCTAAAGTGTGTCGTGTTTGTGTATTGATTATGAAAATAATTTAAATGACATGAAGCAATATCATATGATATATGTAGTATACTGTATATGCAAATCACTGATTTGTGAATTTGATTTATCTTGTGTCGGCCAGGTTCCATCAAACTGGACATGTCTCCAGTTCATGACACGCCACTAGCATGTTTGTCCACTGAGCTCATCCCTCTGATACCTGTGGCTGAGAAGAACATTCGGCCAATCAAAGAGGTGCTGGAGTTCCCATCCAGTGAGGTTTATGTCCCTCACAATGTGTACAGGTGGGTGTTATATATTTTACAACTTTTAAACATTTGCATATGACATTTCTTTTTCCAAAGCAACTCAACACAGTGGAAATAATGAAATAATATCTATTATTTGTATTTTTCTAATTAAATTAATCTTTTTTGTGAGTCTCTCAATGTGCAGAGAAACTGCTTAAATAAGACTTTCACCTCAACAGGATGAAATACAAATAAGGTTTTGAAAAACAAATGATTCATAGCTTGAGGTGTAAACAGGTTTGTTTCCTCTCACAGACAGCTTATTTCTCTGAAAGGCCGGAGGCAACAAGAACAGTCATGCTGTACTCATCATTCAAGAGCTGACACTGCTTTGCGGCTTTACTCTTTTTAGTTTAGTGCCTATTTTTAGACCTTTCCACCCAGGCTACCTGTAAAATCGCCTCATAGTGGCAACAATAAGGAGGCAGCCTGTGCGAGCAGAGGTTTAAATCAACACTCTGTTCCAAAATGGTTTCGCTTGTGACGAAACATTAGTAACATCATGTGTGAACAAGTCCCCTGCGTGGTAATTATATGCTGACATTCTCTGAGCATTTGTTCAGTGGAAGCTGTGGTATTTCCCTGTATTTCAGCTTTTAAAGCAGATCACAGTGTTGTATTAAAACCACAGGTCACAGTAAATTACTGCTTTTTTTGGGACTTTTCTGTGTCATGACTGTCCTCCCTAACAGTACAGGACAAAGACGTTGCTTCACAGTTAGTGCCATCTAGTGATGAATATTGGAACTGCTTCATATTTTGTATTGAAGGGTTTTGCATGATTTCTTTTCATGTATTAACTAAACAGGAAGTCTCACTCTTTCTCTCCATATGTCAATGTAGGAACCTGATCTATGTCTACCCCCAGAGGCTAAACTTTGTCAACAGGCTTACATCAGCAAGAAACATCACAATCAAAATACAGTTTATGAGCGGAGAGGATCCAGCCTGCGCTCTGCCTGTGAGTGCTTCTGTTTTTTGTTTTGTTTTTGCTCAAGGTCTTTTCATTTGCATTTAAAGTCATAGATAAAGTTAGATAGACACAATATATCCATTATATATCCATTATAGTATTCCTGTACCATTTAATAATCAAACAGAACTGATTCATAAAGACTTAGGTGTGCATAAATACATTTCAATGTGAAAGGAATTGTGATACAGAAAAAATAATCCTGTTATTTGAGTTTAATAAGATATAAACTTTCACAATTGACCTTTCAGAATATGGATTTAAACAATAAGTTTTAGAGTGCTGCTGTTTTTAATCTGCAATCTTACAGCACTATTATAACAATGAAATTGATTTGTCCCACTGGATTTGCTTATGAGATTGTGTGCATTGTGTAATTGTATTATTATAATCAATCAATAAATGCATATGCTGAAGATAAAGAACAGGTTTATCTGAAGTTTATCTCGTACCCTTTAACTACTTTTTCCCCTCCCTGCTCTTCCATCACAGGTCATTTTTGGAAAATCAAGTGGTCCTGAATTTTTACAGGAAGTCTACACCCCTGTTACCTACCATAACAAGCAAGTACACATTACTGAGTTACATTATACAGTTTGTGATAGTTTATTTTTCTCATATAAACAGTCTGAGTAACCCGTTTTCTCATCTCTCCCCCTCCATCCTTGCCCATACCTCTTTTCCTTTGTGTTTCGTCACTCCATATTTCCTGATCTCCAGGTCCCCAGACTTCCATGAGGAAGTGAAGCTGGCTCTTCCAGCCCGTCTGACAGAGAGACATCACTTGCTGTTCACCTTCTACCACATCAGCTGCCAACAGAAGCAGAATCAGAGCGGCAGCTGTGAGACGCTTATTGGATACTCTGTGAGATTTTATCCTTTACTACCCAACCAGATTTCTAAATATACACACAGGAAAACAATGCTAACATGCTAATATTAGCACCCCAAAGCCTAATTACATCCTGGACAACATGACTTGAATTTTTTTTACAGCAACATAAAATGTGCACATAGCTTATATACTGACTGTTTACTTTTCATCTAGTGGCTGCCCATGGTGAATAATGACCGGCTGCAGACTGGTCAGTTCTGTCTGCCCATTGTCGTGGATCGACTGCCTGTCAACTATTCACTGCACACGCCTGAGGTATACACACATACATACATCTGTTGTATATATACATTTTACATTTATGTTTACATTTTAGACATACATTTTGTATGTCCATACCATGCTACTGTATGTAAAGGATCAAACAGGTTTTCTTAGAAGGCAACAGACATCTTTTGGATGTTTTGAATTCAGGATTTTATGAGGTATATATTCACAGTATTATCTGTATTACCTGCAGTAGATGGAAGTCGACACACCCCCAGTTTAAAGACACAGGCAGGAGGGCAGAAGTTGAAGCTAAACACTGTACAGCTGTGGACGGAGGCAGCAGAAAAATGTATTTTAGCCATCTAAAACAATCAATACCAGTTAAAGTTTACACTTTATTTTGAAAATTTTCACTGCTCTACCTCTCAGACAGACAACCTTTTTCCATTAGGTAATTTAATATATTGTATCATTCTATGCTGTCTTTAAAGCTACCAGACTCCTTAGACAAAAACAGTAATTTTGCTGCTGGTCTACCGCTGCTTCGACTGGTTTGTTTGTTTATGTTATTGTGTGACTTTGGTGAATCTGAACTGACCCAAAACCCAAGTAGTACAATAACTGACTACAGATAAGTACCTCATACAACCCTTCTTCAAAAAATCCAAAGTACAGACTACTTCTTGACTACAGACATGGAAGACATTTAGTTATTTTTCCTGTGTCTTTGTTGTGTAGAAACTTCCTGCTCAGACCCCACCGGTTAAGTGGATGGAGAGTCACAAAGGGCTTTTTAACCTGGAGGTCCAGGCCGTGTCCTCTGTACACACACAGGTGAGTAGTGGTTGCACACACAAACACAAACACAACCACACGATAACTGTCTTTTTTGCTTAGCCTCTCTTTCTTTCTTAGTCTAGACACTCATAGTCTAAACATAAATGCGTGCACACACAACAAAGCAAGTGTCCACTCTGCTGTAGCATTACACGCACGTCTCTTGTTACACTTGTTTCTGTGTCACTTCTTATCTCTCTGCTTCTTCCTACAAGTACCACACTGTAATAGATCATCCTTCTTCTGTAACAGGACAACCACCTGGAGCGTTTCTTCACCCTCTGCCACGCCCTGGAGGGTGGAGCTACATTCCCGCTGCGGGTCAGGGAGGAGAAGATTGCAGAAAACAAGCTGGAGCATGAGCTGAAGCTCAGCATCATCTCACTGTCCTCCTCCAGTTTAGAGCCTCTGGTCCTCTTCCTCCATCTGGTGCTGGATAAACTCTTCACCCTCATCATGCAGCCCATGGTCATCGCTGGCCAGACCGGTGAGCAGTTAACTTTACTCAAACAAATGAGTGAAATCACTGTTGCTGCAATTACTCATTTATCAATTAATTATGTTAATTGGTTGATATAATAGCTCTAACATTTTCGTGTGCATGTTTATGTCTGTTTCCTACAGCCAATCTGGCCCAGATAGCCTTTGAATCAGTGGTATCTATTGTCAACAGTCTTCATAACAGTCAGGAACTGATCAGGGACCAGCAGGGTAGGAACAGCCTCTTGGCGACCTACCTCTACTGGGTGTTTCGTCTGCCCGATCCCCCTCGAGACATGCAGAATGCAGGTACTAACATCATGATTTGTGAACTATGGATTTGCCCTATTTCTTTGATTACATTTGCCATGATTATTTTAAGAATGAACAATTGATCTTTTTTTGTATGTTTGTGGTTTGTGTCTGTTCAGATGCAGGGGGTATACCATCAGCAGAGAGCCGGTACAGCACCATGGGTCGGGCCACAGCAGCCTTAGTCGGCTCTAGGCTGCTCGAGTCCAGAATCCGCAGCAGCAGCAACCCTGACATCCCCGCTCCACACACCTCTGATGAAGATGCTGAGGTCAAAAACATCCTTGCTGCCAAGGTACGGAAGGTTTCCCAAAATCAAATATAGAAGTTTTCGAGCTGCCGAAAGGGACTGCTTCATAATATCCATAGCATAGATTTAAAAAGTGTATCATATGAAATATAAATGTATGGCTTTATATATTTGACACACATATATAAGTACACACACACACACACACACACACACACACACACACAGTGCAGTATGTAAATATCTAAGCATTCTTGCACATGCACACAAAACAGTCATTTGCTATTCATCCCCACAGTACATTAGGTATTCTAATAGGCCACTAGACGCCCACTCTAATGAATGCATCCATCACGTTAAATGTGATGGAACCTGTGTGTTTCTGTCTGCAGGGCCACAACAACCCAGGCAGCCGCATGTCCACCATTCTGGACTTAAACAATCACCAGAACTCCACAGGAAGCACCAGGCCCTCCAACAGAAAGGTAAAAAAAACAAGTAAAAAAGTTCTTCCCACCACCATGGGTATGTGATGCCACAACCCAAGTTCCTGATTAAAGTTTGGAGCATCTTTTTGCAAAATGATTAGAAATGAATAAATATGAATTGGCATCTTCTATCAAGTAAGACTTACAATAATGTATTAGCAGTGATGCACAGTGAGTTGTCTCGATATGAGAAAACAAAAGAGATGAAGGCAAGCAATACAGTGACATGAAGCATCAGTCAGTTTGATCTGAAATGGAGCTATTAAAGGTATACTAAGCAGGAATGGTTGTTCTTCTTGTAATTGTCAAACAGTGACAGCAAAATTAATAGAAAAGAGAAATACAGACAGAGGCGGAACAGATTGAGGGTGATTGCTTTTGTACGAGGCTTTGTATTGTTTTTGTTTTTTCAGGAAAATCCATAGTCAACCTTAAATAAAGCATAATCTTCTGCATAAGCTTCTGTAGTCTAATATAGCCAGGTTATAGCAGATATTTAGAATTGGTTTTTAGGGTTTTGGGGGAAGGCTTTAAGTACCCGTGCAGAACTAACAGTGGTACAATTACAACTTCTAAATGATGATTCCCACCTCTACCTCAAGGAAAAAAACAAATATACAAAGTCTGCAATGATTCTAGTCCACTATTGTATAAACTGTCTTCAGAGCTTTTTGGACATTTTTCTACCAGGAACCATCATCAGAAAGAGACAATGATGCATGACCAAACACAATTCAAATGTGGACAAATCTGATATCCACACAGTCGCTCATAAAGTTGGAATATAATTTTTTTTTACCTCTTTCCATGAAATTATTGTCACATTGTGATTTATTCTTGACAGATAAAGTGTATGTCTTCTCCAAACTTTATTAATTAATCTTTTCCTAAATCAACAATAAACAAAATTATTCCAACTTTATGAGCAACTGTTTAATTAAAGATCTCGAGGATTGGGGTTAAGGGGTAGCTGTGTTAAACAATCAAAAGAAGTCTTCAAAATATGGTCACCAAACTGTTAGAATTTGTTAATAAAAAAATGTATTAGGATTATGCATGTGTTGAACAGTACTCCGTATTTAACATTATACTGCACAGTTTAATACAAAGAGCTTTCTGTCACCAGTTCTGTTTGTTACCACAGGGTGGCAGTGTGGCTCTGGGTACACCAGTGTTGTGATTGTTTGGGTTTTTGGTCAATGTTTCTTCCTGTTCAAAGCTCAGCCAGTATTTCAAAATGAATTAATATTGATATTCAGTACAATACTACTTGTAAATTATTATTTGCAATAATACTTGAAAATGCACTATTTAATAATATATGCATTATTCCTTTAGCTACCACAGGGAGGCTGTTTCTCACAGTTTGTGTATTTTCTCTCTTGCAGCAGTTTCATGAGGAGTTGGCCCTGCAGATGGTCGTCAGCACCGGGGTCTGCAGAGAAAATGCATACAAATATGCCTGGTTCTTCTTTGAGCTGCTGGTCAGTGTTCTCTTTTTAATATAATTACAGAAGGTAGTTTTTTCATTGACACTTAGCTGTGAGAGAAAAAGTAGGAACTGCTGAGGGTGTTAATGATAAATGGATGAAGTAATAAAATGACATATACCAAACAATACATGACCTCGTGGCCACACACCTTAAAAGATAAATGACGGTTTTTATTGTGTTGTGAACAAAAGAGCATTTTGGAATCACTGTAGACTGTAATTTGTCAAGGGGCTTGACAATTTATCACTCTTTTTGGAGTTTTGGAAGTGTATCATCACTCACATTCACTCCCATCCCTTTAGTTCTTTATGTTTCTTTCTTCAGTAACTTCACTAGAGGTTGCTCACTTAAATTAATAAAAGATAGATTTGATTTTAAATGAAAAAATAAAATTAAATCAGCTTTACATCGGTCAGGGTTTTGACAGATTAATAATTTACATGCGTAATCACCACTCTTGCGTTCAATTAACATGCATGTCCATGGTTTTGTTTTTATCTGATTAATAACTTTTGTGTGTCTGCATGTGCGTGTGTGTGATTAAACAGGTGAAAAGCATGGCTCAGCACGTGTCTAATCTAGACAAGCACAGTGTCCCTCGGAGAAGCCGCTTCTCTGACCGATTTAAAGATGACATCACCACTATTGTCTCCGTGGTTACAGCTGAGATTGGGACCATCCTTGTCAAACAACAAAAGGTGAGGAATATGCTAATGATGACAATACATTTTGCTGTCAGATGACTGTATCTTAGTCCACCTTAAACCCTTCACTGTGTCTGTGTATCTTCCCTTCTCCTGGGTTTGTTTGGAAGCAGTTTCAGCCTCAGTGTGCATGTTGTCAGTGTCCTCCAAACAACAGGGAGTTAGAAGTGCTAATTGTATTTGCCTCTGTGGTATCAAAAGCTCAGCTTTCACAGCTAGATGCTTGGCAAGATCCTCTCTGTGCAGCTTACTGATTGCTGTTTGTTGATTGTTGTTGTTTTAGGAAGTAGAGCAAGCAGAGAAAGTCAACATCAGTCTGGCCTTCTTCCTCTACGACCTGCTGTCTCTCATGGACCGAGGATTTGTCTTTCAGCTGGTGAAAAACTACTGCAACCAGGTAGAATAACACTGGTTACAAACCAAAACCATTCAATATGTGTTTTTAAATGTATGAATTCACTAAGTTCCCCTGTGGTAATAGTTAAATTGAATTTTTGATTCTGAAAGAAGACAGGTTTATGTACTGAATTATGTATCAGTACTGTATTAAGTACAGATACAAAAGTAGCAGCATGAAAATATACTTAAAGTATCAAAGGTAAAAGTCCTCATTATGCAGAATAGTCCATTTTAGAACATTGTGGGCCCATATCAATTTTATTGAATTATACTGCAAGTTATTTAGTTATTCTTTTATTTTAATTTATTTATATTCATTTTTTCATTATAATTATATTTTTTCTTCTTTAATTTATTTTCTTTGGTTATAGATAAAGTAAAAAATAAATGTCTCAGGATGAATGAAGCAATTTATGAACTGGATAAATTGTGAGGTGCAATAGAGTAATTTAAAAAAATAAGAATTAATTATACTGTAAGTGTTGATGCATTAATGTTTATGTTACTTTACTGTTGAAGGTTCCTATAAAGCTTATTTCTTACTGCATTTACTGCAAGGGAGACAGCTAATTTCACCAAGGGATCAGTAAAGCCTTATTTTTATACATAATAATGCATCACAAATTATTTGTTGATTGTATGTTGTATTAATAATCTGAATCTGTACTAACAAGTAACCAAATGTAGTGGAGAGTAAAAAGTACACATTTCCCTGGAGTAGAAGTATAAAATGGCAAACAAATGGAAATACTAAAGTACAAGAACTTCAAAAATGCTCTTAAGTACAGTACTTGTGTATTGTTACTTTCCACCACAGAGTATTAATGTGTTTTAACCCTATTTCCCCTCTAGATGTCAGCTAAGAGTGTTTCAATGCCAACATTGATCAGCATGCGTCTTGAATTCTTGCGAATCCTTTGTAGTCACGAGCACTACCTCAACCTGAGCCTCTTCTTCAGCAGCCCTGCCTCCGCTCCCGCCTCCCCGTGTCCGTCTATCTCCTCACAGGTTTGTCCACTTATCAGTCAAAATGTGCACTAATGTGTATTTGTAATTGAGGCATTCATTTGATGGCCCAGAGAGGTCACCCCTCAATTTGGATAATAATGGTATTATAAGCAGAATAATTCTGTTCCTTCATACGATCCATAACATTGGTTTTAACTGGAGATTTATTTCAATGTGGCTAATGTAGCCCTTTATCCCTCCCTAAACATAAACCATTGAATGAACAGGATGTACTGTAATCGATCAATTGGATCTTAACGTTGTGTTAGTGTTCATATTACTGTTACCAAAGTCCCACTATTTGGACAAACTGTATTTTGATGCTTTGGCAACATTGATCCTAAAACTTTGATGCCAATAAACCCTTTTTTTAATTGAACATAATTGGATTGAGTATCAGCATGGCTGCAATAAGTGAGCAGTGTGAATGTTTGGGCCCTCAGGCTTTTACATTTACCATTTAAGAGAAAACATCTAGGAAAATACAAATACAAGCATAGCTGATGAGACATGAGAAGGGGAGTTCGGGGAGTCATTTGATTTGAGTAGAGGAGATTAAATGGGATTCGGTTTAAAAAGAGCTGTTTAAAAAGTGCTTTACTTTGTATTAAGGGAAAATCTTACCCTACTTCTGTTCCTCTCATTGTGCCTGTCACTCCTTCATTTCATCTCTCCATTCAGAGTTCAGGCTCGTGTAGTTTCCAGGAGCAGCAGCGGATCTTAGCGCTGTTTGAGCTTTCTCAGGAATTCAAGCAGCAGCACTACCTCACTGGTCTGCTGCTCACAGAGCTCAGTGCCGCCCTGGACATGGAGTCAGAGGGGTATGGAAACACAGACGTCTTCATGTTGTTACTAACCTGTTATCACAAAGCTATTCTTTCCATTTTCTTTCAAAGCATAAATTAAAAAACAACAGGTGTAATGTAATTGGTGGATTTAAAATGTGTGTGTTCACAGGGGGAAGGTCCAGAGAAAGGCCATCAATGCCATCTACAGCCTGCTGTGTTCCCACGATCTTGACCATCGCTGTATTAAACCTGAGGTCAGAGCCAAGGTGGCTGCCCTCTACCTCTCCCTGGTGGGGATTATCATTGACTCTACCAACTATCTGGACTTCACTGGTAAATATACACACAAACACACTCTGACACATAAGCTGCATACATGCTCATTCAATGACATGCAATTGAAGTCCGTGTTGATCCATAAAGTTAATGCCATTGTGTCATTTCTCACAAAGACACATACACGGACTGACCACTTTATTAGGCCCATTTGTATAATTTAATGTGATCCAATACAACATCTCCATCCATAAACTCTGCCTTTATAATAATACATGTTTTTGATTTGCACTGTCAGAGAGTTATTAATTGTACTATATCTTCATTATAGAGGTTGTAGTTTGCAGTAGTTTTCAACTGGAGTGCAATATATTAAGAGGTGTTCCTAATATTTTTGGCAGAATATTAGAAATACCTGTTAATATAATGCACTTAAGTAAATCACCACCACCCACTGTGACCTCAATAATATAAATAAAGTACAATTATTGCCTTCCTTCGTGTCAACAAAACATTACAAACTACAATCTTTGTAATTGTAGAATTAATAGCAGAGCTGTTAAGTTAATGTAAGTTAATCATTGTAGAATAACACACAAAAATGATTTTTGCAACCATAAAAAAAACAATTTTGACCAAGTCCTTAACAGCAGGTGATTTGGTCAACTTGCTAACTTGAAGAAAAGCCAATAGAACCAAACACAATAAAAAGTTTGTTTACAGAAACATCCGGGTAGAAACCCGACCCGTGTCACCTACATACAATTTAATGGCGCTGAGTAAACAGGGACGAGGAACAACTATTTTTGTACAGTGGGAGGAAGTGGAGATGCGTCATCCAACTTTATTTATATAGTCCATGTGAAGAACTCAGTACAGCAGTTCCCATTTAATACAAATGTATCATAACCACCGTTTTGTGACTGTAAGATGATGAAGTTTTATTTTATCTACTTATTTCTTTACTATATTTCTCTGTTATGTAGTGTGTGGCATTTAAGCTTGTGCTAGTGCTTGATTACTGTCTATTTTAACTCTGATAAAGACTCAGTAGTGTCAAAAGTTGTAATTTAATTCTGTATGCTTGCTCTTCTCTTCTTCAGTTTAACATATGTGACCCCTTTTTGTCTCCGTAGTGTCTGACACACGCGGTGGGAAAAACAAGGCAGGCGGACCTGAGGATGACCTTGAAAATGTCCCACCCATCAATCAGTCTGTTGCCATGGCGATTGCAGGAAACCCCTTCAACACGCTGGGACGAAATGCTCTCGTTTCCATGGCATCCATGGTAAAAAAATTCTGAAACAATTTCTTAATGTTAAGATGAAAACTGATTGTAGTGTGCTTTTCATTATTTTTAAAAGTTCAAAAGTGCGTTTGCGTCTGTGTGTGTGTGTGTGTGTGTGTGAGATTGTATCTGTGAGTATTCTGCCTCCTAACAGGTGAGCTGCGCTGAGGTAGATTGATTAGCTGTCAGAGCCACACACACACTTCATCCATCCTGAAAAATCACACACACATACACACACGCGCGTCTGCAGGAGATGGTTTATGGGAAGGCATTGCCATCATAAGTGAACAGGGCCGTCCTCCCTGACAAACACATCCATCAAGTGTAGCTACAGCAACAACACAGGCACTAAAACTGAACGCTGCAGTTCTCTCTCTCTTTCTTTCTCTGCTTCTTTCTAAGAGATGAATCAGTCCCTTGTATGTTGTAACATGAAATACTGTTGTGGAAAAAATGATTTTCACAAAACTGAGCCATCGGCCTGGTATCCATCACAAATCCAAACATGGTGCTCGTTCCACATTTCTAAGCAGCTTCCCTTCAAACAATGTTAGCAACACAAATGGTTTTTCACATGAAGCATATTTTCAAATAAACAAGTGATGTTTTTGATTACGTGCTGCAAATATTTGATGTTGGTTCTGGCGAGCTTCACTCAGTCCTGCAGTGAAACAGAGACCTGGAAACCAGGTTCTAGGTGGGACACCTAGAGCACTAGGAGGTTAATGGCTACATTTATCAAAGCTGCCACACAGTGAAGCAGCAGTAGCCCTCTATGATGGCGATTCATCATCACACGAATGAAAGTAAATTAATCTGCAGTAGATTTAACGCCTATTAAGACAGGGAAGAGAACCATACTTCACTAAAGCCAGTTGGGAAAGAAGTGGCCAGCAGTGTTTGTGGTTTAGAGAAGCTTGTGAACAAGATACACTGTATGATTCAACGGGAAGAGCAGGAGACCACCACTGACACTGTGGATGTTTTTTTATAGAGCTGCAACCACAAGTCAATTTACTGAAACTAATGTAAACTATCAACTATTTTGATGATGGATTGATTATTAAAGTAATTTTTTTTTTACAAAAATGCCGGTAAATGCTGTTTTAGCCCCTCGAATATGGAGATTTCTGCTATTCTTTTTTTTCTTTGGGTTCTGAACTGACAAAACAAGGTGCTTTAACTTGGACTTTCTATTTCATAGGCAAACAGCTAATCTATTAATCAAGAAAATAGATGAATTGATAATGAAAAATATTATTAGATACAGCCCTATTTTAGTAGTTAGGGTCATCTATGATAGAAATATTTGAATTAGTTTTGCTGCAATTTTTTTGGGATCAAAGCATTCATCTTTTGTGGTATAATAAACATTGGATATCATAAGGACATATAAACAGAAAATATTTTTTTTTACCCTTGAACACACTGGAATCTTGTTGTGCATGCATCAATTTTATTTATTTTCTGGTAGGTTTTTTTTTTTAGATCTGGATGCACATAAAGCAGATGCATGTTTGGACATTTGTGTCTATATTTCTGAGTGAGTGCAGGTGCTCTTTGTTTTCAGTGAGAGCTACAATAAACTGTATCACTCTACGTGTCTTTCTCTCTCCTCTCCTCTCCTCTCCCAGCAAGGTAAATCGGTAGCCACCCTGGCAGCAGATACCAGCCGACACCTGTTGGTGTGTTTCCTGTGGGTGATGAAGAACGCTGATAGGACTCTGATTCAGCGCTGGACTGTAGATATGCCTCCCTCGCAGCTCAACAAGCTGCTGGAGCTCCTCACGATCTGTGTGTCCTGCTTTGAGTATGGGGTCAGTGTGCTTGTGTGTGTAATTTTATGTTCATATAAATACAGATGGGAACTTTGCATCATGGGTGGCAAGGATAAATGCAAAGTATTTACTGCAAAATATTAAACTGTATATCCTTTGTGTTTGTAGGGTAAGCAGAGTGGAGACAAAGTGAGCACCCAGGCCTTACAGAAATCTCAGCAGGCCAAGCTGCAGTTAGAAGAAGCCCTGCTGAGAGGAATGGGAGCCCGCGGAGAGATGATGAAACGAGTTGGAGGTAATATATTTTGAGAAATACCTCTCGGAATTGCTTTTCTGTCAAATTAGGATCTGCATTTTGTGCAGTATTCTAAAGTTTTCAACTGGGACTACCTCCAAAACTAGTGAATGATTTTCAGCATGTTATCAGTATTTCTATAAATGTGTGGTCAGCAAGTCACTGTAAGAACCAATTTCAGGTTACACAGTCTATGCTTAGGTTAGCATGTTAGTCAGGAATTTA
The DNA here is from genome assembly GCF_030273125.1 of Centropristis striata. Classification (NCBI taxonomy): domain Eukaryota; kingdom Metazoa; phylum Chordata; class Actinopteri; order Perciformes; family Serranidae; genus Centropristis; species Centropristis striata. Next base: position 21,186,652 of record NC_081523.1, read on the forward strand.
GTGCAACTTATGACTGCTCTGTGTTAAGCAGAATTTCAAATATGGGTATGCTCCCGAGTTGAAGTAGAACAAGTGTGAAAATACAGCTCCCAAATGTAATGTGCTTGTTGATTTACAATAGACTTGTCATAAAACATAATGTTAAATCATTAATTGTTATGATACGTTTTACTATTACTTCTTCTGTATTCAAGTCAACATGCATAACACCATCACACTGTCTGTTTTCTTGAAATAATTGGCTGCTTTTTAATCCCTCACAGGAATGGATCGGACCATGGGTCAGAGAGAGAACCTACGATGGAGGAAAGATCTCACTCAGTGGAGACAGACCAACGACCGACAGGATAAGTAGGTTATCAACTTGCATGTTTGCTTTATGATTGTCTGTGGGGGTTTCTGAGTGTTTCTTTGTTGCTTTTCTTTCCTCTCTTAATATCTGTCTTACTCTCACTGCCTTCCATCAGGACTAAAGCAGAGTTGGATCAGGAGGCTCTGATCAGTGGAAACTTAGCCACAGAGTCTAACCTTATAGTGCTGGACCTGCTGGAAACCATTGTACAGGTCAGAACACTCTCACATGCACCTATTTCATATCTCCACACTGTACACAAGAAAAATTTAAAATTCTGGTGGTCCATTTTCTAAGTCTGATCTGATCTAAATAGTTATTTTTCCTGTGTTTATGACTTAATAACAGGTGAAACGTTTTTTCCAGCATAATGATTATTAATTTTCAGCTGTGAACAGGTGGGATAAAAAAGTTTGCCAGTTTATTTTTTCATAAGTTTATAAGTGACTTTATACGTTTATTTTATTTTCATCTGTAAAAAAAAACAGTGGAGTAAAACTTTTTGGGCCTTTTTATTTTTGTTTTTGTAAGTGTTAATACACATTTTGGCCACTAGAGGCTAAAGAGCACCATTAGCCCATGTTCATAAAAGAAACAAGGTTCAGTTTAAAATGTTCCATGCTTTCAAAACATATAGTGCATATGTTGTACGTTGATTCTGTTTTCACTTGCTTTTACAGATTTTTTTTTTTTTTCACCTGGCAGAGCTTTTTTCAGACTTTGAAAATTACTCACCAGAATTGTTTCCTTTCTTGCCCCTTAGGGCTTCCGTAGTTGCATTATATTGTAAGGTTTTCATAACATTTTGCAGCTGCAGAGAGATCTGAGAGCCAACAAGAGATTATCTTTAATCAGCTAGCCCTATTAAAAAATCAGTTAATTTGTATGCATAATTAGAATACCAACAAAGTCCCTGATTAGGTATTTGAGTAAACCCTGATCAGCTTCCTTAAAAATGGCTTGAAAACATTAAGTCTATCCAGACCACTTTCAGTGAATTAACAAAGAAAACAGGATGAATGCAAAGATTAACATTTTTAATTGCTGTGAGTAAAACCAATATTAAGCACACAATGGCATAATCTATGCATTTTGAACCTCTGTTGTGAAGTTCACTTGTGTTTCCAATGTATTAACAGGTGTTAACATTTGTCTCATCTGACTTGGTCATGTTTTTTAATGTCTCCTGTTCAGGCAGTGCCATTGGCTGAGTGTAAGGACAGCGTGGTTGGCGGGGTGTTGAAGGTGTTACTTCACTCGCTCACCTGCAACCAGAGTTCCACTTTCCTCTCTCACACCTTCAGCACACTCAGAGCGCTTGTTGTCAAGGTACTTTTATCCTGACCTGTTTATGTGTGTGTGTTGCACTTTGAGATAATTCAGGAGGAGGTGTGTGGGCTGCTGTGTGTACATGAAACACTATCTGTGTCTAAATGAAATGTTCTTATTTGCTTGTGGGGGTGGCAAACTGCTGATACGAGCCAGAATTACATATGCATGTGTATGACTGTTTATACCTGGTTTCATTTGCCTGCGTGTGTGTGCTTGTGTGCAGTTTGGGGACCTGTTGTTTGAGGAGGAGGCAGAGCAGTGTGCGGACCTGTGCCAGAAGGTGCTTCAGTACTGCAGCAGCCCTGTCGATGAGAACAGGAGCCAGGCCTGTGCCACCCTCTACCTCATCATGAGATACAGCTACAGCAATGCCAGTGTAAGGACACACACACAAAACAAGTTCCTGTTTATATGTCCCAATGAGTTGGAAGCAAGCCGAAGTCTCCCCTTTCAAAGTGTGCTTTTATTTCATGAAAGTTTATTGGAACATTTTGCTAACTTAAGAATTTCTTGTTCAACATTTGTGTGTACTATAGACACTCTAAGGCAGGGATACTCTACTTGCTTTGCTTAGGAGCCACACAAACAAACTGATAACATTTATCAGGTCCTAGCCTTGACCTTTGTTGGGCAGCTAGGGGATCTTTTTTTGTTTGTTTGATAAAGAAGCTCTATTTTTTTGGTAATTTTTGAAGTACATATAAGGCCACAAGTGCAAACTCAAACAAAAGTTTCAGGGAAAAGAGTACTATAAATACCTAAATGTTTATTGTTCTTATGGTTTATTAAGATAAGAGTGATTGGAGTGATTTAAACAGAAACTGTATTTCTGGTTGAAATGTTTGAAATTCGGGTTGTGATTTATATAATTTAATTATTTTTTTAATAACATTTTTTTTAAATTGTTTTTCAACAGAAACACACGTTAAAATTAATCACATACTCAATGATGTTATCATCTGGATTATCATAGTAACAATTATATCATTAACGTTAAAGGAGTGGACACAGCGTGAGGCTTCAAAAGAATGAGATTTCAGATCCGTCCAAAATTTATGGGACATTTTACAGTTGAAAAATAAGTGGGACGTATTTTCAGTATCATGTTTACAAAAGGTACAGGCAGTGCCAGTGTTTATAAATTTAGCAATAAGATGATTGGTGAGGTATATCTTGAAATGCACTTCCTTAGCCTTGTTTGAAGTACAATACTTTAAGGTAAAAGCCAAGCTCTCCTCCAGTTTATGTTCTCAATTTTGGACCTCTTTGGACTTCCCTCTGGGTACAGTTTTATTTCTTCAAATATGTTTATCATTACATTTGGTGTTTATTTGTTTGATTCCTGTGAAACAGTTATCTCACTATAGTTAAGTTAAAGTTAAAGATTTAAAATCTCTGACGGGAACCGGAAAACTGTGTTAAGACATAAATTGCCAAAATGCCAAACTAGAGTCTTCACAAACCAACAGATTATATCACGGTGACTGTCTACTTCTTTAATATAGTGTATGGTTGTAAGCATCCACACACACATACAGAGCATATGTCAGGCTTGTGTTACCTTCCTGTCAGATAAAACCTTATCTAACATCTAAGCTTGCAGAAGAAATTGCATTTATACTGGATCAAATTGAATTTAAGTGCACATGAGAGTTCAGAATTGTTTATGATACATGTTCTCATGAACACACAGAGAAGTGGGGAGTCACAAACATCTCAGTCTATCTTCTCCACTTTTCCCCTTCTGCTCCGCTTTAATATCTTTTCCGTGTCTATTTTGAGCATGCCGCAGAAAGTTTCTGCTGAAGGATGTGTCTCTGAGTAGAGAGCAGAGAGATATGTCACTGTCTGCCTCTCCATGTTCCTACCCCTCTTTAACTAATGACAGCCAGATCTCTGTGTGCGTGTGTGTGTGTGTGTGTGTGTGTGTGTGTGTTTGAGTACATATGTGTGAGTGTGTAAGTATGTGTCCCTCAAGGGCAGGCAGGGAGCGTGAAAGCGGTGGAAAGGAGGAAATCATGATAGAGATAGGGGAGTGTTTTTGCCAGAGGTGAAGCAATGATGGAGGGAAATAAAAAAAGAGACAGATCTGAAGGAAGTAAGGTTCAGGATTGAGTATCTTCTTTCATTTTCTCTGCTAGTTCGATAACTGCTGTTGCAGTCGATATTTCCTGTGTTTACAGTCTGTACACTTTAATGAAAGTCAGACACCAGCCTGTGGAGCACACTTTACACACACACACACACACACACACACACACACACACAAACAGTATCTACAGTTAAAGGAGCGTATTTCCCATCTGCGTGCCCCGGCGTATGTTTGTTTATATGGTGTATACAGAGGGAGCTGTGATCTGAATTAGCGTAGCAGCAGTATGACTCATTCATACAGAACTTACTCTCCACCTCTTCCTTTGTTTATGTTTTTATCCCTTCATCTGCCCTCGTCTTGCTCTCTGTCTGTCACACACACTTTTTTCCTCTGTCCATCTTTTACTTTAATTTTAGATTGTGGTAGTAAAACGAGAAAATGCCAGGCTTTTTTCCCCCTCAGAAATGGAACAAATCACTAAAAGCAGATACTTGTGGTTGTCCGGTTATGGAAAGATCGGAAAGAAAGCCAGAGGAAAAAGGGGCATATGAGAAAGAAAAGGAGGGAGAAAGACAAAGAGGGTTGTGTGTTGACTTAAGCTATCATTTAGGGTACTTTTGAGCCCGCACACACACGTACACACCGAGTTAGAGGGCAGTGATGGGTGGTTAGGCTCTGGCTCCATGCTCAGTTGAACAGAATGGGGCCGTAGAGATGATCCATGGGTGATTATGTCTCTGCTAATGGGAGATCATTTCCCGCTTAGCTGGTCATGCTGGAGATAGATGGGACTTCACACATACACGAGCACACTCACTCTCACACATGCACACAGTCCTCGCTGGAGAGGATGGAGGGGTGTTTGTCAGGCCTGTTATCTTGGACAGGTAGTGTGAAGGATGGAGAGACAAGGAAAGGGAGGGAGGAAGGGACAAAAGATGAGAAGAGAGAACAAAAAAACAGCTTTCCATTCATATTATTGCTTATTATCCTCTTTCAATTGTATAATAATGGTATCTGTTGCAGTTATCCTATTCTGTGTGCTGTCAAATGGCGATAAGTAGCTGAAATGAACATGGCACAAGCAAAAGTGTCTCAAAAGCCACCATATTGCACGACTCGGAAATGACTTGGAAATCTTAGATACGTTTGCGCGTTACCTATCCTCATAGTATAGTGCATTTTACATCTATTTTATTGTATTATTTTGAAATAAAATAAATGCAATTGTCCATGCAGTAAATGTCAATAAAAAATACAAAAAGAGAAGGTTCCATACAGTGAAGTATACAGTTGTTTTTTTATGCATACATATACTGACATATGTATGACAGGAATTCTACATGTGAATACAATTTATATTAGTAGAGTAGAGTAGTAATAGTAGTTCCCCCTTATTGAGTTCAACACATTAAACATGAACATTAAGAACACAAAAAGTGTGTATATAACCTCCAAACTTGGTAAAATCAAATAAAAAAATCACAACAGTACATAGTTTCCAGACAGTTTCAAATTATTCAAAATTATGAGTTTCCAAAAACTCTACATAGGGTCTCCACCAGCGATTAAAGTGCCTATCTTTCCTTTTTTATAATATATGTTTGCTTCTCCAAAGCTAGAGAGGCAGCAAGCTCCTTCCTCCATATTAGACAATATTAGGTACATCAGTGCTTTATGGAGCCATAAGAATGATAAATCCATTGTTTAACATATATTATAGGACATTTTAAAGACTATTATGAAATTCAAAGCACATAGGGTACTTTGGAACTCACAAACAAACATAATGGCCTTTCTGATAAAAATCCATGCCATGGCCATTAGTCGAAGTTTTATGGTAACTAAGCAATTTAGAGGCAAATGTATCGAGCCAGATGAAAGCATTTGTCTATTATGTGTTAGTGCGCTTCATCTAGCCATTGAATACATTTTATTTTTTTCTATAGCTTGCAGTGAAGGCATCAACAATACTTTTAAGTCTGGAAATCCATAGTCATATAAAATTCAGCCTGGCTATGCTGCCGTTTCAAATCAGAAAATTCCTCTATGATGAACACTGCAGAATGTTTAACACTGACACTCACTGCCGTCTCCTCTGTCTTTGTCAGAACTTCTCAAGAGTGAAAATGCAGGTCACCATGTCTCTGGCCTCGCTGGTGGGCAAGTCCTCAGACTTCCAGGAGGGATATTTACGATGCTCGCTCCGCACCATCCTGGCTTATGCAGAGGAGGACACTGAGATGCAGAACACTCAGCTGCCCTCACAGGTATTAAATGCTACTGTATTACATTGCTGGTGTTGATCGGATCACAGCCTCATACCTGCTTCTTGTGTTTCAATTTTCAGGTGGATGAACTTCTAAGAAACCTGAACAGTATTTTGTCAGACACAGTGAAGATGAGGGAGTTCCAGGAAGACCCTGAGATGCTCATGGACCTCATGTACAGGTGAGAAACACCATCATCACCTGGGAAAATCTGTCTCTTTGTCCCTCTCTGTCTTCATTGGTCTCTCTCTCTCTCTCCCTCTCTCCCTCTCTCCCTGTGGTTTCTCTCTATGTTGTGCTGCTGGTTCCTATTTCTCTGTGGTCTGGGCTGTTTTGTCTCTATTTGGTGCCCTCACTATGGTAACCATGTGGTAGCAGTTTAGTCTTCTGATCTGGCTTTGTGTATATGCAAATGCAAACAGTGTGTGTACAAGCGAGTGTGTGTAAGAGAACACGAAGGGGAAACAGTGGGACAAAGACAGCATACATGTGCTGTGTGTTGATTTAGGCACTTTACCGCAACATGCTCTAATGTCACCTACATGTGCCATTCATCATGCACCTTTCTGTTTGGGTTTTGCTCCCAGTCACCTGATGAGTGTTTGATGGCTGCACAGAATGACCTGTTAGGTTTACACACTTACCTAGACTCACCCCGATGTTTACTTCCGAGCTCCCAAACACACAGGTCATTGATGCACAAGACATTTGGTCTCCAGATGCTTGAATTCATTTGTATAGTGTAGTGACTCACCTGCTTTATAAATAAATTCATTCAGAGTGTTTCAGATTTATTCCCATGCTGTTAGGCTAATGATTATTCATGCTTTCCATGAACATGAAAACATTTTCCATATTTTTTGTTGCCCATAAAAACACTAAACGACCGAAACACTTTCATGGCTGCCACTCTCACTCTCATGCACATATTATGTGTTTTGGATATCCAGTCTTTATATGCAGACATATATTTATTCCTATACAGAAGGAATAAAGTGTAATAAACCATCATTCGTCTGACATCATGGTTTGTGTGACACATTTTATGGCACACAGCACACCACTATGAGAGAAGAACTGTGGATATCAAAAAGCAAAGTTGGAAGCTAAGTTGTTCAAAGTCTCAAGAGAGAATATGAGTGTGTTTCCCAGATTGTCAAATTATTCATTCAAATTTCACCGAGCACAAGCAGCTAAAGTTTAAAGCTAGGGTTGGCAGTTTTCTGGAAAAGGAAAAAAAGAAAGGCAGAATTTGAAAATACAGCCCTTCTGCTGCAGCTCTCTCTCTCTGTCCTTAGCCCTTCCCACCAGACAAGCATGCACATATGAATGCACATCATAGTAATCTGTACAGTACTATTCATTTATTTTAATCATCCTGATCGTGACTGTGGTTCCAGTGCTTTTATATAATGCCAATTCTATGAGTATTACGTCTTGTTTTGCAAACTTGTGGCCTTTAAAGCGCTTTGAGATGACAGACGATTGATTTGAGGCTCTTGTCAGCTACATAAACATGAACTTGGATTATCTGCAGCTGTGAGCCTTTGCCTACAGCTAGCAGGAGGCTAACATTTTCTCTCCATCTTGAAAATATGTTGCGCAAAATATGTTTAACAAGTGTTTTATTAAGTTAATTGACAGACTCTCATTTAGATTTTTTTTGGGATGGCTTTGTAGTGTGGGCAGTATTTGCCAATGCTGAAATAACAACATCCTCTGCAGCATTTTCCACTGTTAATTCAGGCTTTCAGCATCTGTAGGGATCTGCATGCTCCCCTGCATATAGGAGTGCACTCTGTAATGTGACCTATGAATAGTCAAAGTCTCCGTTGTGAGCTTCTGAAGCTTGAAAACAGAACTGAGAGGAGGTGCAGAAGTTTAGTTCTCTCAGACCACTTGGACTACAATATGCTGAAGGATATTATGGGATTTTTTCCCTCTCCTTTTACTCCAAGCCTATGCCAAAATGTATTGACATAAATGTATTCGAAGAATGCACAATTAGATGCACTTGTTGTTTCTGCCTTGTTTGACTTTGACTGTCCTTACAAAAAAAGACAATGGGACTTTCACCTGGTTAAATAAAGGAGAGGAAAGAAGAACAAAAACAACAACAATAACAATAACCTCCTTCACTTCCTCTCCTCAGGATAGCAAAGGGCTACCAGACGTCTCCTGACCTCCGTCTGACCTGGCTTCAGAACATGGCAGAGAAGCACAACAACAGGAAGTGTTACACTGAGTCAGCCATGTGTCTGGTCCACGCTGCTGCCCTGGTGGCCGAGTATCTCAGCATGCTTGAAGATCACAAGTACCTGCCTGTTGGCAGCGTCACCTTTCAGGTAGAGAACACAAATACAGATATACACACAAAATGAGCAAGGAACGAATAATTAAAACACTGTCTAGACTGAAATAAGGAAAAAAATACAGAACGGTCACAGCCTCACTAAATAAGCATTCAGAATTTGTTTGTTGTGACTGTTGGTTGTTTTGCTGAACAGAGGCAAAGCCTCCTCTGCACAGCACACCACATCACACATCTCCCCATGGATTTTTTCCAAATTTGGCTGTGTGTGTCCAGAGGGGGGAGCTGTACACTCATAACGTCAACATATAAATATGGTCCCCTGGTAGCACTGCTTAACACAACGCCTTTGAAGTTGAAGGGGGAAAAAAGGCAAATATGCTCCTGTGGGAACATGTGAACAGACTGTTCCCCTGAACAGAAAGCAAACAGTTATAGCAGTAACTGTGATGATGGTGTTATCGATGAGCTGTGTCACACACATGACCTCTGTGGCGCTTTGGTACAGGACACTCTAACCTGCAGCAGTCAGCAGGTCATTGATTGGATGCTCATCAAATTAGTTCCATTTCCCACTGTAGGACATCTCCTTTTAAAGTCAGCCATGTGACTGATTATTTGATTAGGAGGGCTAATTGATTGATTAGCTGACTGATTTTCTCCTCAGAACATCTCCCCCAATGTGCTGGAAGAGTCAGCGGTGTCCGATGACATCCTGTCCCCGGACGAAGACGGGGTGTGTTCAGGACGCTACTTCACAGAAAGTGGCCTGGTGGGATTGCTCGAGCAGGCTGCTGAGCTCTTCAGCAATGTGAGTCAATGAAGCTGCACTGATACTCATGATATTTATGTTGTTTGGTGTTCGGTGTTAACATAGAAAACTGCAGCTGTGTCTCAAATCCATAGTACATACTAATTCTAAAAGGTTTTGAGTATGTCATGTGTTCACACTGGAAAATCTTTAAACATATTATTCCCTATTCTATACCTTATTTAAGATAAAGAATTGAACAAGTGTTACACAGAAGAAGCCTCATGCTTTTACTTCACCCATGACCTTAAAGTTTGTTAATGCAGTAATTTAAAAGCTAGCCAGCTGACATATCCAGATAGCTAGTGATAACATTAGCGGGAAAGCAAACGCTCAGTTTGCGCTGAGTTCTCAACGATTAATAGAAGGACAGTTATGCTTTCAGATTTTTGGTGTTAAATGTGAATCTTTCCTCTTTGTATACTGCATTTTGTCATGCTCACCAGCAGTGATTGCTGTCTCTTCAGGGTGGTCTCTATGAGGCAGTGAATGAGGTCTACAAGATCATCCTACCAATCCTGGAGGCTCACAGAGATTTCAGAAAACTGGCATCCACTCATGACAAACTACAGAGAGCCTTTGACAACATCATTCAGAGGGTAAAATAACTATATAGCCCCTTAGGGGCTGCCTCTTTTATTCAGTTTTGGTTAAAGTAGAACAAGGAGATAGTATACTGTAGATAATGTAGAGAGATCTTCAGCAGAATGGGAAAGCATTTTCTTATTTTGTATTTCTTAAGGACATAGAATGCGTTCCTTTACAATGACTTTAAATCATTAAATAGATCATTGAAAAGGTAGATGTTGTGCTCAACGATACATTTTTCAGATGGTTTACAGGCAGTGTTCTTCACAATAAAGAGCCCATGAAGGGCTATTAACATAATGAGAAATAATTTGTGACTGGTGTCTTACTGATTAGAAAGTGATATAAAATATTGTCTTTGTTGCTCTCCAGGGCCATAAGAGGATGTTTGGAACCTATTTCCGAGTGGGTTTTTATGGGACCAAGTTTGGCGACCTGGACGAACGAGAATTCATTTACAAGGAGCCAGGGATCACACATCTGCCTGAGATATCACACAGGCTGGAGGTACGTGTCTGTGTGTCTGTGTGTGTGTTTGCCCTGATATGCATGTTGTGAATTAATGTGTAATTGAGGTGAAGTGAAAAGTGAAGATGGTGCCTGGGTGAACTGCTGGAATCTGATAATGACTGGGAGACGTAGAGTTATACTGAATGACTGAAGGCAAGACTCACAATCCTCCATCTGTTTTTAGTGACTTCTTAGAGAGCTTGGCATGCATTTGCATGACTAACAGTAGAAATAATGTCATGAAGAGCACTACAATGTCAGCTTCACGCTCAAATCAAATAAGTCGGTGAATCAGATGCCAAATTACATTCAAGTTATTTCATGCTTTTAATGTTCTTTTAGCATTATATTCTTAAATTAATGTTCTTGAATGGCAATGCAATATGTATGATATTTGCATAAAACCACGACAGACTATATTATGAACAATACTGTATATTTACACACAATTTTCCCCTCTCTTAGAACTTCTACAGCCAGTGTTTCGGAGAAGACGCATTAGTGATGATCAAAGACTCGACACCAGTAGACAGAAAACAACTCAGCCCCAGCAAGGTAAGTGACCGTAATGTCACTGATTGCAGCTATATGTCTTCCTGTACTGTAATAAAAACAGTATTAAATAGCTGGTTAATTAATGGTAATGTTATGTTATATCATTTTGTGAATAAAAAAAACACAAAAACCAAATGACTGTTAAGAGCATGTTAAGTGGTAGCTGTGATGACAGTGTTGGTTATGATATTTCAAATAGCAATTGTATTATATATATGTGTGTGTATTTAATATGTGAAGCTAACACTTAAAATGTATACAAATGAATTGTATTCATGTTAAAGGCAGAATGTCTAGACATGTAATGTATCATTTTATATACAGGTACATTGTAGTTTTTTGTATTTCCTAAAGTAGACATGCACACATGTTGAGGTAAACGGAAACAAACTGTAATTCATAAAAGACTGTGTAAGATATATATCGAAACTGAAACTGTCAGTAAACAGTACACCACCACTCCTCTCCAGGCATATATCCAGATCACTTACGTGGAGCCCTTCTTTGATGACTACGAGATGAAAGACCGGATGACAAACTTTGAGAAGAACTTCAACCTGCGGCGTTTTATGTACACCACGCCTTTCACCAAGAGTGGGCGGCCACGGGGGGAACTCAACGAGCAGTACAAGAGGAAGACCATCCTCACCACCATGCATGCCTTCCCCTACATCAAAACTCGCATCAACGTCATCCAGAAAGAGGAGGTAAGTGTCAAAATGGTGGTGAAGAAAATTTTGTAGTTTAAATGCACACAATGCCATTTTCTGCTGCTATTATCCCAGTGATTAAAACCAGTAAAAACACTCAATAAAGCAGTTTCACCTTAAAAATAAGTGTTTCTCGGATGCTGTTTGGCAAACAGCTGTCGATGAATGAAACAGACCATTGATTAAAATTATGGATTGCTCATTTTTAGACATTTTAATGTGGAAAAGTTATTCCTTTTAAGACATTCTGGTGATTACATAAATACATTTGTACAATATAACCTCTCTCTGTTTCCAGTTTGACCTGACTCCCATTGAGGTGGCTATAGAGGACATGCAGAAGAAGACTAGAGAGCTAGCAGTTGCCACACACAGAGAACAGCCTGATGCTAAGATGTTACAGATGCTGCTACAAGGCTCCGTGGGAGCCACTGTTAACCAGGTACGAGCATTGCAAATGTTTTTGTGAATGAAGGCACTGCTCCCATTTTACACGACTGCCTGTCTCTTCCTATTATAGCTGAAATGATCACTTACTTTGTGCTTAACCCAAATGATGGCTGTTCTCCCACAATGATTGCTCTTTATATCACATGTAGCCCTTTTGTTCCCTGAGTGTTCTTCTTAATGTCCAGGGGGAAACCAGAATAATTTGCCTCTATTTATCTTATCACATTTACAGTTTCCATTGTAGTCACAGGGTGCAGGTGGGAGACATGACAGTGATCACACATCAAAGCCTTCACCCCATCCACAACCATAATCCTCCCTTTGCTTTTCCCCTGATTTAGTTAAAATGTCAATTCATGGCCCTTCTTTCCTTTCATGTCCCTGCTGCACGGCATGCTGAACCGGAGGTCTTTGATCTGATAGCTTCCAGGTCCTGCCAGTCTGGCGAATGTTGGAGTAATGATGAAGCTAGCTACAGCGTCGCCGCTCCCTCCCCCTTTATGCTTTATCTTCCAACGTCTAATCTGACAGGTCCCTCGCTCCGACCTGATGGTTGTATACATAACGCTAATGCTCAGCAGCTCCGTAAACATATAACTCTTGACTGTAATCAGCACAGGAGGCTGGGTTTCTGTGTGTGGGTCCGCAGCTCAGACCAAGAACTGAGGCCCAGGCTCAATGCGTTAATGATGCTAATCAGAGCTGTTTAACTGTGCCTGTCGTGATGCAGGCACTATGTGTGCGTGCTGTGGTTTTATGATGAATATAAGTTAGGATAACAAGATCTCATACTGGGCAAATGGGAGCCAAATGGTGGGTGTATGCAGGGTTAGCGGTGACATTAGCCATGCAGGAGGCTAATCATGGCTCCTTCTCTGATCTGATATCTTCCTCATGTTCTAGTTCAGCATCTCGGGGATGCATTAGGCATTCAGTTAGGAAGTCATTTCCTCCTGCCTGAATGAGGGGCATTCTCATCCCTCCTTTGTTCATACACTCTCAAATGTTTCCTCTCTTTCCTTCCTCCAGTCGGTTTTTGCTTTCTCATTTTTTTTCCTCTAACCCTGTCTCTTTGTTTTTGTCCCTTTCCTCCCTCTCCGCCCCCTGTTGTAGGGCCCATTGGAGGTAGCCCAGGTCTTCCTGAATGAGATCCCAGCGGACCCAAAGCTCTTCCGTCACCACAATAAACTGCGTCTGTGTTTCAAAGAGTTTATAATGAGGTAAGATACGATCAAAGAAACACCACCTAGTGACTACACACTGCACAAAAGTCATTCAAAAATGAGGGAAAACACCATAAAATGCAAAAAAACTAGAACTTTCACAGTGAGCCAAAAAACCTTGAGGAGTTCACCAACTATTCTACTTGAAATATTCATCTCTGCTTTTCTTTATTGTTACCAGTGGCTAGCACTGGCTCAGGAGGTGGAAGTATAAAACAATACATCAAAGAGATTTCTAGGTAGAAGATTCTGTATCTTTGTGACTTGCAGGAGTGAAAGTCGTCTCCAGGATGCTCTATGTATACATCATTACTGGTGTCAGTGTAGGAAGATAAAAGAGCGCTGTTGACAACTGTGACTGATGGAGACTGATATCCTGCTGTTTAAGCGGTGTCAGTCAAGCTGCAGAGATGGAGGTGATAATCGGCAGCAAAGTGTACAGTACACCCAGTGATAGTTAAAGAAGCCAAACAGGTACAGTAAGGGGATTGTGAGATAATATAACCCATTGCGACAGGGGATATTTTTTTCAGTTTCTGTATGAGAGTGGAAGATATTTTTCTTCATAATATCAAGGAGCGCTTTGTCTTCTTAAATAGCAAAGGTTTATTGTTCCCAAGAGTTTCATTATATTTTGAATATTCAGAATATAATTTAAAACCACCCTACCCACGGCAGTGTATCTGAGAATATGCTGATTATGTGCAGGAGACGACGTGTGTGTGTGCGTGTGTGTTTGTGCGTGTGTGTTTGTATATGTGTGCTTTCATCTCTTGGGCATTTGCAGTTTGCCTCCAAAAGGTGGTTTTCATTTTCTAACCCTCATGTCGAATCCAAGCTGCCTTGATTGCTACAAGCAGGTTGGCAAATATTTACTGTAATTTCATAAAGGTTTGTTTTCTATCCTAAATCCAGGCATACTGACCCTTTGCATGCCAATCTTCTTGACAGTGGCTTTCTCATTAAATCCACTAAAAAAACACTATTTTCTAGGTTTGAACTAAATTCCTCAGACTCAAACACGTTTTCTGCTGTGCAACTTATTTCTGTGCTTTTTTATCTGCATCATCACTGTTAAGAGACAACTGTAATGTTCAGGGTAGGTCTGCATGATATATGATGAATATAGACATGTGCAACTGAATTGGGAATTTATGCAACATTTTTCCAAATTTCCTGTTCTTTTGAATGAACGGTCTTCTCCTTTTGTGCATGATATCAGACAAAACTATACCCTTAATTAAAATTAAAACCTAATGTCAGTGGCAGGTAAGTATTGAAAGTTTTTAATTAATAGATATGACCATGCAAGCATCCAGGCATTTCTGCATATACTGTACACAGAAATAGAAAGACAATGTGAAAGAAAGGCAAAAACTAACAACATTAGATCTGCATAATAGCTCTCAAAGTTAATGTCACTTGCATTTAACTTGTGCATGGGTGGTATTTCTAAGACATATTATTAGATTAGAGATTATAATAAGGCTTGAAGAGAAGAATGTTGGATGGAATTTTTTTCTTGAATGTCAGCTCAGAAACAAGAGAATGAGGTGGTAAATTCATGAAGATGAATTGTAGATACATCATAATTATTTTAACATTTTCAAACCATGCAGTCAGATGGAGGGCTACATACCAGTAGAAGTTTTTATGCCTTGGAAAATCCTTTACTCTCTATGCATATTTATTGTATACTGTTACATGACATTGCTGTTTCCATATTACCCTCTTTAAAAACTAAGAGATAAACTCAGACATGTGTTTGTAATCATTCCAGTCCCTCTTATTTCCTGCAAACTGCTCTGTTTGTTGGCCATTAGACATATTGTGATAGAGTATATCCTATCATACTTGCCCCTTAGCTTAGTTCAGCTCATATCTTGTGGTGCTCGCCTCTACAGTACCATAAAGCATAAGAGAGAATAGGATTTTTTTTTGTAATTTGTGATTTGGAGATTTATCTCTGCTTCCCTGTTTCACTGTGTTGTGAAACAGCTCTGTGGGTCATTTACAGTTTAGCTCACATTCTAGCTGAGGTACTTGGAATGATCTAATATAGAAGTTCCTTACAGTCAAGTACATTGTTAACTCACATTTAGAGTTCTGGCATGTAAAAGGGGTCCAATTTATGTCAAGTAGTTCCAGGATGTTGTTAGCATGAAACAATGCAGTGCATTTCTGAAGACGTGGGGACCGAGAGGGGATTACTGCAAGATTGCTTTCATACAATCATTGCTGAAGCTGCTCTTTAATTTGAGGTTATTGCATTAAAAAGGTCAAGGAGTACATTCAACTCATTTTCATCATCTCAAAATGCAATATAAAACCGATTTCTCCCTGCTCTCTGTTCTGTAGGTGTGGTGAGGCGGTTGAGAAGAACAAGCACCTGATCACGTTTGACCAGAAGGAGTACCAGCAGGAGCTGAAGAAGAACTACAACCGCCTGAGAGAGAGCCTGAGGCCAATGCTGGAGAGGAAGATTCCTGAGCTGTATAAACCCATCATCAGGCCTCGGCTGGAGAACAGGTAAATAGACCCACCAAGTCAAATAGCCAATATTGTTTTGACAAGAGAGAGAAAACAAAGCACATATCATTGATCTTTTCATCACTGTGTATGATTGCTGAACCCGAAGGAAAGTGAGAACAAATGAAATTGAGCAGCGATCCATTCACACTTTCCGTGTCACCTCTACAAAAATTGATAGCTGAACCAGAGCCACAGTACACAGATTGAGCGTCGAACCGATGCCACGGCCACATTGTTGGTAAAGACGGGCTTCTCACTAAGTGCTTTTATGATTGACCATGGTGATCTTGATACATCTGTCGTGAAGAATTTCCATGCTGAGCAGGATACTTATCCCTCAAATTTAGGTTTTTCTATCGATTACTCTGCCTCTGAATTGTGAATAGAGCTTTTGAAATCAGTTGCATGTTCTTGATCAAATTAACTAGGATGAGGCCTGATAATAACACCAGCAAAATAACATCAAAATGTTCCTAAAATAAAAAAGTATATCCCTGTTGGTAAGGATTCTTGAGTTTCTTGCCAATATTGATATTTGAGAGTTAAAGGGATCCGATACCAGTATAACAACACATATTATTGAATATTACATCTAGCATCTAACATCTGCAATAAGTAAGTATTCCATAGTGGTAGTTGAGTTATCCACCTACTTCTACAGCTCAATTTGTTGTACGGGATGTAATAAACGCAATGATTAGCAAATCCTGTTCAACCTATTTGCCATTGAAAACAGTACAAAGACATTTAATGTATATATTTAATCTTGAAAAATATACACCCATTCTGAATTTGATGCGTTTTTTTGTTTTAGTTTTGCACAGCATCCCCACTTTTTTTTGGAATCGGGGTGGTAATAAATCATATATTATGGTAATAAAACATAATCCAAGTTTCAATATCCTACTTTTTTTTTTTTTTTTTACACTAAATCCTGTCATATATGACCATGTCTAACATCTAGGCCTCTGTGAAGTATCACAGTAGTTAATGGGTCAGTTAAGTATATCTTACACTTTTTAAATATGCCATTGCAGGTTGTTGAGAGTGAGTAATTGATAGAAAAATTGCCTTGCTCATTTCCCCTGCGTCTCTACTCTACACCTACCTGCCCTGACCCTTCCTCCTCCTCCTTCTCCTCTTCCTCATCATCTTATCTTGTGCTTCTGTCTCTTCCTCGTCTTCCCTCATCCACTTGTCCTCTCCGTCTCACAGGGACTCCTTCAAACGCCTAAGTTTCCGCAGAGCTCAGGAGGAAAACTCCTGAGATGCCAAGACTCGTCTGAGAGAGAGAGAGTGCTACGGAGAGGAAGGGAGGCTGTCACACAAGCGAGAGAGGGAAAGATGAGATGAAAGAGAAGAAAAACAAGGAAATGAACTGCTGGTGATACCCTTTCACTCCTCTGCGTTGGAGCAGTACACCTTGTCCACAATGGAGGACTTATGGTTTCTCAACAGTCCAGCAGTGTTTTTTAATGTCTGCTGCACGTCCACTTTTATGATTTCATGGTTGCTTGTTACAGGAGGCAAAAGGAGAGTGAGCACATAAAAATATGGAGGTGGGAAATCTCAAGCAAAGTGTAGCTTATTGAGCATTTCACTGTAGAATCTTCAGATGCGCTGGCTCTGTTGATTTCATTTTTTTAAGATACCTGCAAGTCCTAATAATGCTGCAAACATTTCCTCTGGGTTGGTAAAGAGGCTGACTAGAGTTGCTCTCTGAGGTCCTTGCTGGCCCAGGGCCTGTGTATGTGCCAATAATGCCCGTGTCCTGTTTGTACATGTATGTAAATGTGTGAATGGATATGTGTTTATTTAGATAATGATCCGAGTAGAAGATTTTGGTGCCAAACTGAAGTCACTTTGTACTCAGTGATGATAAATGATTCTGTTATGTGCTAAAGGGCCTCTGAAATTCCACTCTGGGCGTCTATGCATGAAATGTGCCACTTAGAGCAGCAAGAGTATGGATAGATTTGTGCACTGGAAAAATAGACACAATTTCCTGTGTTAGCTCTCAAGGCCATTCTTGTCTTAATATTATTGGACATACAGTACCTGGCCGTGTAGCTAATGTAGAGTTTAACTTATTGAGAGTTATCTGATGTAATTTCGCAGGAGGCGGATCGACTTATCTGAGGCTCTAAATTACACATGGCTTATCTCTAAATCCACATTTTGTATATAGTAGAGGTATTACATCAGATAGCTGCAAAGATGTTTACAAAGGTATGAAAAACTATTTTGCATTTTATTTTATGGAAATGTATTTTTAGATGAATAACAGCAATAATGATATTAATTGGAAATAATATTCAGTAGGCAGGATTCAGTGACTGAGTGTACTGTAACGATCTCAGTGTATGTTCCAGTCTTTTCAGTACCTGTTTGTAAATAGTCCACTTCATAAGATACACACAGTGCCAAATGTAATTCCTTTCCTTTTCTTAGGAACTGAGATACTTAACTAGAAATGCAACATTTAGACAAGTCACTCCACACAGCTCTGCTTCGCAATGTGAATTATGTTTACTCCATATGTCAGAATACATTCCAGAGGAGAAATTTACTACTGCTTTGCAGTATTGAATAGTGGCAACATGATTTTATTTGACATCCATGAAACAGCTCATTTCATTGCTGTTATGTTGGAGCTCATTCTCTATTTCAGTAATGTTAATGCACTGTTTCAAAAGTGGGTATACATTTTATATACATTATTAATACTAATTTGAATATTTTTTTCGCTCTGTTTCCAGGTACATCTCTTATTTATGAACTGTTGAATGTTTTGAAAATGGCTAAATAAGATTTTAAAAAGTAATATAGTATGTGTTAATTATGAGTATTAATTCAAATGTATACCTATTTTTGAAAACATGCAGTACGTTGCTTAAAGTTGGTGTTATAAAATATATTGGTGGCATTCAACCACTGGAGACTGCATTTATGTGTCTTTTTCAGTCATTTTTATGTTCATTCCTGATGTGTTGTATTAAATGTGGAATTTTTACTTGTCATGCATACAATGCTGTTGACACACCTGAATAAAACTTAATATATGCACATTTGTCATCACTGTTTGTAATGCCTATTTTAAATGTTTGCTTTTTATGAGTTAAAATTAAATGGCCTTCTAAAAATATATATTAATATAAATGATAATACTGATAAACCTTACTTAGCACCTTAAAGAAGAAATTACAATTTGAAATGGAAAAAATAAAACAAAAAGGACTACAATGAAATAAAATACCCAAATGTAATATAAAATATAAAAGGCCATAACTTTGAAAAAGGTAAACATGTTGGGGAAAAAAATGTGCATTAATAGTTTTTTAAGTTTTAAGAAGTGATTTAAAAGATGTCAGATTTTGTAATCAATATTACAGAGCCTGACATTTATTTAAGGCAACTTAGATACTGCAGATAAAGTGGTCATTAATGTGCCAAATCATCACTATAATCACTTTTTTTAAAATTTAATTTACATTTTAGGGTTACAGTTATCTGAAGTAGTACAGTAGTTATTTAATTTACTTGTCTTTTTTATTTTTTCCATTTTTTTTTAATTTTATTTATTTATCTTTAATGTGATAATTACGGATAGAGTTAAGTCGACTTCCTGCTGATGAATAAAATGTATCTCTGCAAAGAAATATTTTCAACCATCAATCTTGGATAAACCATTGAATAAACGGATATATATAAACTACAAAGCGAGTTTAAAAGGCGGGAGGAACTCGGGTAAGAAACTACAATCCGCTGCCGTCGCGCTATATGCGACGTCATCACTGCACGACGTCGACAAGACGGAAACAGGTTTGTTGTAGTTAGATTTCATTTACAACACGCGAGTGCAGCTGTATGCTGACATTTGTTTTTCTTGTCTACATGCTGTTAAAACCACCGTGTGCTATAGTAAAGTTGGTGATTAATGGCGGCTCTGCTGCTCTAGTTTTTTCCGTTCAGTCTTTAATGACAGAGAGAAGACTTATGTGAAAGTTAGCCCGAACTTTGTGCTGTCATGTTGTCAGTTAGCTTCATGGCAGAGTTTAACAGTTTAAAACTCAAACGTTAATTCAAGACTACTCGTCTTTGTGTTGCCTTTTATGAGTCATAGCGTCTTATTGCGCTTTCAGGTCCTCTAATACGACTTCAGTATGTGTGTGTCAAGGTTAAGTGTCACTGAAAAGTACAAGTAACCTATTTGAACCGTGTAATTCAGATAAAGATGAAGCCTTGACGATGGGAGCAGTAACGTTACGTTGCATCTGGTCTGACTTTTGTATGCATAAAGGCAATCTTTTACCTGTTTTGCCTGCAAGAGACTTCTGTGTTTCCCAGTACAGTGCGCCCTATTGTTTTGCTTTAATCTGACATGCTTTTAATTGAAACATTTAATAAATATTACCCAGTAAACCCATGTCATTATCAATTAAATGCACCAGGGGCAGGGGAACATCTTTTTCAGGTTTCAATTAGGCTATGTGGTCTGTAGACCCTGGGAAAGAACATAGAACTGGGCAAGTAGGTCTATCTGCAGATTCACAGTATTACATGACATGCCCTGGTAACTGTAGCAGCTTGGTAAATTTAGGCGCCAGAACAGCATGCTAAGATTTAGAGACAAAAGATATTTAGGTTTAAGATCATTGGGTGCACGCCAATACCCATACAACCATATCATTTAATAGACCAAAAACAAAAAAGATTAAGTGTGTATATCAAATGCAGTGTGCTAAAAATACCATGATGTCCTACTGCATCTGGTTGCATTTTGCAGCATGTAAACTATGAAGAAATCTGCGATTTGTGACGCAACATAGATTTGTTGTAAAATAAGTATGTTAAACCCAGAAGTCACCTCAAGGGGCGTGTTATATAGTAAAGTGGGTGTATAATGTATACTGTATGGACCCTGAACTTTCACCTATATGGTATCTATCCCGATTCTACAAAGCTCATAGTGACATAAGAAATGTAAAACTCTTGGAGTTGCTCTTTGCTTTTGTTATTCTATTCTATAGTAACAGTATGCAGAAATACAGTGAGTCACTTGTTTACACGTGAGTGTGTTACTATATTCACATTAGGAGCAGAGTTAGAAACAGAGCAGTCATATAACTCTTACAGTAATGAGAGTTATATGAGCTGTAGATATTATCCTTTGTTTTTGTGTGCTCAGAATTATATGAATATACTCCTGTACTGATAAACCTCTGAGGATTTCCTGCTGTATATGGTTATTGCACCTCTGTCTCTTGCCAAGCCTGCTTCATGCCCCAAGCTGACTAAATAGAAGGATTGTGACAGGAAAAACTCTGATATACAGCAGGAGGGCTTTAATATCGGCTGCTGCAAACTGTAAACTGTTCCTGGTGCTGTGCTAAGGTGTTTTGCTATTACTGCTTCATTAACACCGATCAAAATGGGATCGTGAAAGTGTTTTCCTGTTTGGAAACATTTGTGGAATGTGTGAACAGATGGAGTTTGGCATTTAAGTTCGAGTTGAGCATACAGACCCCGACAGATTTGGCATCATCACAGTACACTGGCAGAACACTTAATTCACAGACTTAAGTACATCAGCCCACAGGAAGTTATAGAATATCAGCAAATGGTGTTTGTCTGCAACTTACATAAACACACAATCTGTCTATATTAGATAAATACCTTGTAAATGAAAATATAAATAAATAAAGCTTTATTTGGCTTCCTAGGTTCAGCCATCTTTGGCTCAACTTTGCCGGCGTTTGTGTGACATGGAGCCAGACGAGGACCTACACCCCGACAGAGATGACCTTCCACTCCGAGCCAATACTAACCATATACTTGTCAGACATTATGTGCTTGACCTGAGAGTTAATTTTGACAGGAAGGTTATCAGTGGTAGTGTTGTTCTGTTCCTGGAGCCATGCTCAGGTTTAGAGACTGAAGCTGAGCATGATATTGGACCTGGATCTGGGACTAAAGAGGCTGATGGGGGTCAGGATGTGTCTGTGTGTAAATCTCATAATGTGGATTCACTGGAGGATGATACAAAAGGGCATGTGGAGACTACAACAAGGATGGAGAAGATGTTTGGTGCTGGAGAAAGAGATGGGGCTGAATTTCAGGATTTGTCTAGCACTGGGTCACAGACTGCAGCTGAAACCGAAAATATTCAGTCTTCACATTCATGGGAAAGCACCAGTGCTGGTGATTTCACCTTAGTGCTGGACTGCTGTGACCTCGATGTGTCAAAAGTAGAAGAGGTGGACATCGCCTTTGTGTCAGCTAAATCTCCCCTCCTACCAGAGGTTGCATCTGAGAGGTCAGGTGTCAGATCGGTGAACCCACAAGCAGACTTTATTCAGAACCTTATCTGCACGTCCTCCAGCCGATGGAGGCAGAAGCAGCAGCTCTTTTTGCTGTGCAGCAGAGCCCCTGGTGCTCAGGATGGCAGCTCACTGCGTTTTTATACAGACAGATGGAGTCTGCAGGTGAGGAAGAAGGGGGTCACGTCACCTCAGGAGTTCCCTCGTGCTCTCAGGATTTGGTATGAGACCAGACCGACAGGAGGATCTGTGAGGTGGACCAAAGACCAGGACAACAGGTTTGTCTCAGGTTGTAAATCACTCAAGCCTCAGGTTGAAAACGATTACATTTCTGGTTAATTTAATCGAGAAGTTATGTCCAGGAATAAGGGGGATTTTTGAAATTTCAATCTAAAAACTGTACCTTTTATTTAATAGTGAACTTATTTGGGGGAATAATATACATAAAGTTTAGTTCACTTGAAACCCTGAAGGTGTGCACACGGCCCACATTGTCGGCTCAAATGTTTAAGGTACCTTTCCCCATTCATAACATGCGAGCTAGCTAACTCACCACATGACACATTTCACAGTGTATGTAATTGACAGAATAATAGATTTATTTGGCAAATGAAAGGTGGCTGCTTAGAAGGTTAGTTTCTATCTGTATACAACATGGTAAATACAGCCTGTGCAGATAACCCATAAATTGCTTTTAATTCCCATGGAAAATTTCCGCCTTGAATATTCCTGGAATATCTTTTGCAACCCTATTCAATCCATTCAATAAAACAGTGGTTTTGTAGCATGATTAGACTTCCTCTTAAAAAATGTAATACTGGCAACTGGCAGCACGTCTGCTCTGAATTCTGCTAGTCAAATTATAGTGCAATATTCTGAGCTTGCCATGTTAGAATAGAATAATACTGATTCATTAATTCACAAAAACACGCCTCGGGCTATTATATTCTGTTCTGTGTGTGGATGATTTACGTGTGTGTGTGTGTGTGTGTGTGTGTGTTTTGGTGGCTCCTTTGAGCATTGAAATGAGGGTTGTTTATAGTTTACCATTGTTTACCCTTCCAGGGTGTGTGTTTACACTGCCGGTTCTCCCATCAACAACCGAGCCCTCTTCCCCTGCCAGGAGCCGCCTGTTGCCATGTCAACATGGCAGGCAACAGTACGGGTCCCCAGTGAGTGTGTGGTTTTGATGAGCGGGGAGGAGCAGACTGTACCTATTGAGGACGGGGACACACGTAAGCTGTTATTTCACCAACCAGAAGTCAAGTGGATTTTATTAACCCTAAATCACACATTTGACTCAAAGGGCTTTTATCCTGTACAGCATACAACATATTCTGTCTGTAGGTCCTTGTTTAGAAGATGTGGGCTATTGTGACAAACTATTCATCATTAATAAAAGTACATTTAACAGATTTATATTTTTTCCTGGCTTATTTTGTTCAATGAAAGAAAGGGGTTATGGATTAGTTTTGGTATTATTGGGACCTGAACTTCAGGTATCTCATTGGCAAAACATTTTAAATAAGACTTTATTTTTTTTAGTGTGAATAAATACATTTAAAAAAATCCTTTTTTAATATATTAACACACGCATTATTGTGATATGCTTGGAAGAGATTGATTAATAAAGCTTTGAGAAGATCTACACTTTATCCGTCAATAGTAAATCTCATTGTCATTTCATGGAAAGAGGTAAAAATATTTTACGCCACTTTTATGGGTGACTGTGTAAATGCTGCTAGATGAAAAGGATTGCTGCCAAACCAAATTGTGCTCTGACCATGCAATTACAAAAAAAACCCGACATGGACCACTTAAGGCGAAATAGCAACATGTCCGATGAACCCAACATCAGTCTGAAAAGTGAAGTGAAACAATTTGCAATTCACTACAAGTTTTCCCTTCATTTCTCACTCTATGCTCTCTGCCTTATATCCTCTCTGTTTCCCTACCTTTGACACTTTCATACTTTCTCTCTTCCCTTCCCTCTACTCTCTGCAGGCTCCTTAATCTGGAATTACTACGTCACTATGCCCATGCCTGCCTCCACCTTCACCTTGGCTGTGGGCCACTGGCACCAAGTCACAGCAGAAATTCCCCCAGTGTTGGAAAAAGGGGTGAGGGACAGGACAGACTGGTGCGAGGAAGCCAAACTTGAGGCAAGACCTGGGGAATGGACCGAGTCTGACCTTATGTCTGGACTTGGAACCTCCGTCAGTGAAGTAGTAAAGGGCTCTCCAGTCAAGACTGGCAGGTATTTTATTATGTTACTGTGTTCTTTTCTTCTTGCAAGACCTCCCCCTGTCCAGACTGCTATTAACCCAAGTCTGGCCCTTCAACATTCCATGGTAAAACTTTCCTGTCGTCATACCAAAAATGGTGCAGGTGAAGTTAGGGTGATGGATAGGGTGCAGCACTCAATCAGCTTTTTATGACAAGTACATTAAGGCTTGTACCATAGTACATTGAGTTCAGTGGCCAGCAGAAATTATCATTGGAGACCAAAATAAATAAAGCTGACATATATTGTACAGTGGTACAGGATATAGAGTGCAGGCCGGGGCATTAGAGAGGGCTGGCTTTCTTTGGGCCGGGCAGGGCTGGGCCGGGGTCTCCTTCTCCACCGGCCAGCAGGTTGGCAGATCTGCCAGTGGTTTCCAGTAATCCTCCTCCTCCCCTCATGGTTTTCCTCCAGCAGTAGCCCAGCTGTAGCCTGCTGCAGGCCCCAGGAATCTCCCGCTACAAGGAAAGCCTTTATTTTCAGTGAATGGCTGGAAGGAAAGTTGGATGACGCTTGAAACCTTTGGAACGGTTCTGATGCCGAGGATGGAGTTAGTGCTGGATATTGGATTTAGACTGAATGAGATTGCATGTCAGCACCTAGATATTTTTGGGATCACTGTGGTTTGCCTTTGTGAAGTATATATTCCATATTTCCACTGCTTTCATTTCCATGCCTAGAGAGATGGGACATTGTGCCGTATTGGTATTATATCAAAAAGAAAATTCATGAAATGTGCTTTATTAACCTTGGGTTAAACTTTTCTCCCCCGTTTTAATCTGCTACAGCGGAGACCAGACCACCCGCTCAGACTCTGCATTCTGTTACTCTTCCCTTGAGGACGATGGCCCCTCTGTAACAGATTATTCAGGCATGGTGGATGACGGCATCTCTTGTTCCCATGGCGACTACCCTTGCCGATTTACTGAGCAGGCGGCTAGGTCCCAGCGGGTGATTCCACACCGTGTGTTTGGCCCCGTCTGCTTGCTACAGAAGGCCCAGGTGCAGTTTTGACAAAAAACCACTGATACATGAACTAATTATATTTTATACGATTAAAAGAGACAGTTAGCATCAGTTAATGTTTGTGTCATTATGCTAGCGGTTTTCACTGCCATCTCCTGGCAGAATGGTAGAAGTATTAGACAGTTTTTCCCTGAGGACCACATAAAACATTCCTCATCCTCTAAATCGGATCACATTTCAAAGGCTTTTGCCAGTTCAGTCAGTTCTGAGCTGATGATGTTTCTTAGATTGAGTTACAAAACATCTTCAAGAACACACAAGTGCAGTTCACTTTGACTTGATGCTTCCAGATATTCTCCGACCTGGAACACATACTGTATAACCATCATAGACATACACAATACGTATGTGAAAGAGCAAATACGCTTCTACCCAAAAGCTACTGTATATCCTACCCATCTGTATCAACACGCACACATCTGCTTCAAGTTAAACTTACAATTGTAGTCATCAGTTGTTTTGAGAAACTTGTTGCCCTCCTTCCTTTTGCAGACAGGAGTCCTCAAGCTTTTGCCTCGATGTTTGGCTGCAGCCCACGCCGTTCTGGGGGTCCATCCCTTTCCTCGCCTTGATGTTCTTATCGTCCCTGCGGGGTTCTCCAGTCTGGGCATGGCCAGGTAATGACACCAAGGTCTTTGAAAATCTGAATTGGGCAAAACGCTGGAAAGAACAAAGAGTAAGCAAGTTAAGACGACAGATACAACTAGTTTAACAGTTTAAAATGTGTGTGAAGTAGATAACTTTCAGAGGTATTTTGCCTATAAGGTAAAGAAAAAGCTGATTTTTTAATCCTACAACAACTGATTTTTTTGGTGGCTGCAGAAACAACCTGTGAACAAAGCACTCTCATATTGTCATTTTTAAAAAGTGACAATCTTGAAGATTTTTATTTAAATAAATGTCTGCTAAGTCACCATCTATCACCGAAGACAAAGATTATTAACCAAGGGCCCACCCTTGCATTTACAGTAATAGACACACCTAAGAATTGGGTGTCTCTGGCGACATTGTGCTGAAAAAACACAAGCCGCGTATACCCAGCAGTGGTTGGTCTGCCAGAGAGGACCTAATGCAACAGCCTGGCACTTCAAATAACTTGTGTGGGAAGTGGCATACTGTTTTTTCCAGTCTCTGCTAGCATTTTGAGTAAATAGTTACCAAAGAGAAAGAAATAAAAGAGCTCAGATGATGAAACTTTTAAAACAAGTTACATTCAGAAACACATTGCTTATTACCATGGATGCCGCCAAACAGTCTGAAACAGAGACCTTTGAGATTATAACTCTGAGTTGATATGACAGACGGTTGCCTTTTTACACATCCAGCAGATAAAGGTTCCAAACACCAAACTCAAACCAGATTCATTTGGAGTTTGGTGTTTGTAACCATTTGATTAACTTAGTCTTAGTCCAAACTTCCTTCTCCCTTTGGCTCTGTTTTGGTCTCCAAACACTTTTCAGGGGGAAAAACGGCTCTTAAGCTGCTAAATGCTCCAGTATTTTTACCAGCTAGTAGGTAAATGAGGCTGTTTACTGATTTGTGCTTAGGAGTTTGTGTATACAGTTGGTTCTTTGAGCTTTGTTCACTGAAAGAACTGCCTGCTGCTTCTGGAAATTATGTTGATGAGAGCTTTGAGAGTGAATAAAAGTTACAGGCGGTAAAGGCAAAAAATAATGAGCTGAAAGATGCTAAAACGCTCCGTAAAGGTGATTGCAAGGGTGCTAATTATCTATGTACTCTAAGCAACATCTTTCACTGTCAGTATTAAATATACGCAGGTTTAAAGTTCTGAAGTCATTGTGTAGCATTTCTACTGTATTCTGCTGTCATTTTAAGGCACTTTTTTTTTCACAATAATTTGTTGTAAAGTCGTAAAAAAAACAGAACATCAAAGATTTGCCACAACAATTTTGTCCTTTATCCTGCTGCTTCTGCTTTAGTTTTTGGGTTGCATGATTAATGACACACTTCACATTTCCAAACCCGCTCACTCTGTCTTAATCGTCTTTGTGGGGATCTTCCACACTGGAATCCTTTACTGAATTAAAAAGTCCAACTCCTTCCAAACTCTGTTCAGTCACTTGTCATCCCGCCTTTTCCCTCAACATAACCACTTTCAACATAGGCCTGTATGAGCTGCGAGCATGTCTGGCCTGCTTAGATGTGAGGATGTGTTTCAGTTGTGAGTTTCAGACCAAATGCTGCCACTATTCATTTTTTTTTTCAGCATTAATATACTCAAGCAGCACTAGACCGAAGCCAGACAAAACGTAAACACATAAAAGTTGGCTGAGAAGGAATCTTCTCTGGGCCTTACTTAAACCTTTTTTCCATACACAATCCCTGTCTTCTTTCATTGTCCCGTCATCAAGCCACTACTTTTCATTACTCCATTCCTTCATCCTTTTCTCAAAACACTACTCCTCCCTTTCCTCATCCTGTTTCAAGAACTCATCACTTCTTTGTTCCTCTATCCCTTTTTCCATCTGAAACAGCCCTCACATCTCTTAACCTGCTCACACGTTTTTACGTTTTAGCCATAAAATTAACTCTCTCAGACAAGTTTACACTGTATATCCTCCACCCCCTCCTCCAAACATAACATGGTTCTTCTTTCTTCTTTAATTCCCCCAAACCCTGACCCTCTCGGTGAAAGAGGCGGCTAACCTCTGCTCGGCACGGCTTCATTGACTCAGCAAGGCAGTCAATAGTCTGCTGTGTTGTATCTTTATTTTTTTTACCAGCAGAGATTTGAGGTGGTCTGCAGGCTCTCTGCTTCCCACCAGACCTATGTGTATTTATGTATGTATGTTTGTGTGCAGTTTTAGTGGAGGTCTGGGGGCAGATGGGTGGGCGCAAAGCCACAGGATGACAGATTCATTGTCCTGCGCACTATAGATAATTCTGTTCTATGTTTTTCTTTGTTCCATCTGTAGCTACTGTCCCCTCCACTCATTTTCCACATCCATCCCCCTGTTATTACTTTACTCTCCGCTGTTTTCTGTTATCCTTCTATCTAGGGATACGATTTATCAGCCAAACATCTGTGTTGGTCTATATTCACCTTGTTGACCGAGTCTGCCTATTAACAAATAAGATGACATTCACCGATGGCAGTGGCTAATATTTATCTGTTGTGTTGCATCAGTTTTGCCATGGCTAAATGTTGTATTGGTTATTTGGGAGCTCGTATACCCAGGTGCTGATTTGGAGAAGAAGCCACAGGCTGGATACAACTCTAGCGTGAAGTAAAATATTTTTTATATATTTTCTATTTATGAATTTGAATGATTGAATTTGTGCTCATTCAAATGATAATGTAATATAAGGCTGAATTACGTTAAAACAGTAAAGCATAATTTTTTTAGATGAAATATTTTCCCTGGCACAAAAGTGGGAATAAACCAAACAAAACAACAAAAAACATCTGTATCAACCTAAAATTTCCCAATCGGTATGTCCCATCTTCTATCCTAAAATAAGTAGTGTCTTTCCTCTGTCACTTCTTCCCCCTTCAAAGTCTCTTATTTCCCTCCTTCCATTTCCTGACTTTCTGTATCTCTCTTTGCCCTCATAATACCTCTAAATCTTCAAGCCCCCTGTGTTTGCCGTCCTTCTCTGTCCTCTCCACTTCTCTGTACGGTTGATCACTCTTCAGTCTGGCCTCCAGCATTTTACAATAGTGATAGTTTCCCAGGAAATCAAGTTTTATATTTTCTCTGCAATATAGTACTTTCAGCAGGCATATGGCATGCCTGTACATATGACTGAAAGCCAGCCGGTAGCCATATGACTGAAGTTAAAATTGGAAATTGAAGCAAAATAAAGCCCATCAATGACTGGCCTTTTTAGAAATGTGTTGATAAAGTAAACTGATTAGGGTGGTCAGTGAACGTTGTCCCAGTGTCTGCGGTCTGCAACCACAGTCTCTCTCTCTCTCTCTCTCTCTCTCTCTCTCTCTCTCTCTCTCTCTCTCTCTCACTCTCTCTCTCTCTCTCTCTGTTTCTCTCTCTCTCTCCCTCTCTCTCTCTCTGTCTGCCTTTTTCCTCTCCCCTGGCGGCCTCCCTGGAGAAAACTGCCGCAGACAGGATATGAGCTCATACCTGAATATGCATTCAGCGTGAATTTCTGACGTTACAGCCAAGAGTGGTCTCAATAACAGATATTTTGAAGGACAGAGGGCGACAAGAGGGTCACTGTCTGGACCTAGTTCTCAACTCCGCATACTTATTTTGACTACTTTTGCCAAAGTACAGAGTGCTCTTTGATCTACGGGAAATCTTTCCTCTCATCTTGTGAAAATCTGTCTCCCTGCTGTATTTATTTTGAACGGACATCAAGTGCTAACACAGAGGCTGTTCTGCTGCGGCTGTTGCCCGGCGGATGTTTTCTTTCCTTTACGAAGATAGCTCCCAGGCACTTATCCTTGTTGCTCTGGCTGCTTAGACCCCAGTTAGCTGCAGATGACAGAGAAGAGATTTAGGGCCTTCATTAAGCTTCAGACAGCACCTGCACTGACTCCCTATAAAACTCAGCATGGATCTCAACCCAATGTCAACTCACTGCAGCCTCCCCCTCAGCGCGGGTGGTTCGGTCCTGCATGCCTCCCCACTTACCACAGGGTTGTGCCATAAGGAGGCGGTGAGGTCAACCAAAATGGAACCGTAGATTGAGATGGAGATGAGAGAGAGATGAAGAGGGTAAAGGCGGGGTTCACGACAGGCAAGCGGACCCCCAGGATGTGGGAGAGGATGTGTGGATTATTCCCAGCAACAAAAGCCATTAGCCCCTGGAAGGACTTCAGAGACTGGCGCTATTTAATCTAGAGATTGGGAGGTATGTGGGCCCCAGTGCTTGGGATCAAGCCAAGCGCAGTTTTTGTGCAGTGCCCCAGTGGAAACAGCAGGAGCGGAGGGGCTATGGGATAGGGAGCTGTAGCAAGGAGGCATAAAGCTGTTATAGTGTGATACAGAGAAGGGAGGGCAGAGGCGAAACAGGGGAGAATTTACAGTGCATGAAGTTTTTATTCTGAGATACGGAGAGGGAGGGCAGGAAACCGAAGATTAAAGAGTCAAGTAAGGGCAGGTCTGCATTCAAGGGCTGTGCCGCGTACACTGTGCACCCACAGCCCACGGCTTTCTGATGCACACACACATGCATACGCACAAACACAGGGTACTAGGCTTACTCAAACGTAGCCTCCAGGGGATGAAGCCAGTGAGCAGTTCATAGGATTTAACATATTCAATTTTATTTTATTTTATGTAACAATGAGAGAATCTTATATTTTAACATAATCCTCGTGTTCTACTTTGGCTCAAAGAGTTCACAAACAGTTATCAACAGATGCATATTATTAGCCTGCAGTGGGGCATACTGTAAATGCTAAATAAATTATATCTTCTTTCTCTTTTTGGCCATTTCCTTCTGTTCCTATGACAAACCAGGCTAAGAGAGTGAAATATAGAAGCACTGCCGTGTGTCCTCTGTCCATGCTATTAGTAAAACCTTCAAGACAACGAGGAGATGATAAGGGAGAGGAAGAAAAATACAGTATGGTCAAACATTGATAGAGGAGCATGGATGAGGGATCAAGAGGTGTCTGAGATAAGAGAAAACAAAACACAGGATGAAAGAGTTGCTGTTAGTGAGCATCATTGAGGAATACCTTCTAAGTTTCTTTAATTTCCAGTTCACATTAAAAAGCCCATTGTCCTGAGTGATTGAAAGAGGTGGAGATGCGGTAAACCAAAGCTCTAATGGATGGACCTCCCACTGTTTCCTGAACAATAATAAAGTGTGGTTTGTGTCTATATTGACATGTGTGGCTTATAATAATAATAATTATTATTATTATTATTATTTCATGTCTAAGATTATTTTACGCTTAAAATTTGAACTGAATTTCAGAACACACACACACACACACACACACACACACACTGAACACAAATGTTAAATAAGGCTAAATAAAACTGATTATTTAAGGAAATATACAATAAAAATATAGTGCACTGTATGAAAGCAATAGTATATACATTATACATAACATAACATAAAATGATAATAAAAAGAACATAAAAAAAGAACAATACTAGCCTGG
This sequence comes from Centropristis striata, assembly GCF_030273125.1. Classification (NCBI taxonomy): domain Eukaryota; kingdom Metazoa; phylum Chordata; class Actinopteri; order Perciformes; family Serranidae; genus Centropristis; species Centropristis striata. The sequence continues at coordinate 21,218,124 of NC_081523.1, forward strand.
GACTTGAATATGATAGGCAAAGGAAAAGGTTTATGTAAATAAGTAATGACTTAAAAAAAGACTAATCATAAAATAAACGCAGGTTATGAAAAACTGTACATTCAAATTCTAATTATTCACACATTTATATCCAAAAACTTTTCAGGGCCCCCCTGGCAGAGTGCCATGGACCCGTAGTGGTTCCCAGACCTTACTTTGAGCATCAATGCATTAGCTCATGTTATAGTTTTTTCTTCTTTTTTTATTTTTTTTTATTTGGATGTGTAATCTCCTCATTACATCTCGACCACGTCATTTGGGTCCATCTGGGAGTGACAGGAAGGGCACAGCATTTCCTCTGGCTCTTTGAAGCTGTGCTCTGTGTGTCCCAAAGTGCTGGCCGGACTTGTAGGACTTATCCAAGATCATTGGGTTTGCAGTGTGCCCAAATGAAGACATGTCTGACGTCCCTGAGAGAGCGGTGGTTTCCCCGCATTTTGTTGGGAGTGGTGAAACGGGCCTTTTTAGGAGTGTGGGTGATGTGGGCTTTGTTTTGCTTCACTGTGGACAGGCTGATTCCTGTGCTTGTGTTTGCATGAATGCGTGTATTGTTCAAATGAGGGTGTAAGGATGTGTGTTTGGAGCGATGGGATGACGTCAGAGGAATGCTAAACAGATCATTTATCATTGCCTGTTGTCTGCTTTGTCTTCTGCAGTGGGGAAATTAACACATTAACACAAGTTAATGTGTTTTTCATGTTTGGGTCATCCTTATGTTACAGCTGTAATTGCAGATAGAGACATAATCTTTTGTTGTTTGGGGTTTCTTTGGGACAAGGGAAGAGAGGGCCGCCCCGCACCACTTGATGGCGGGCTCTGATAAACCCACACATACATACTTAAGCTCTCTCAACACGTCTCATTGCACTTTTATTAGCAGCTTCCATTATAATCGTTGTTTTTTCCAAGCAGAAATGTGTTATTCTTGTGCAGAATAACACAAACACATTGCACAAACAGGCTTCTTGCAAACATGTTTATTGCCAAAATAGTTTTTATACTTCTCCCACTGTACACATAATTTCCTCTGATAATACATTTCTCATCCTCCTGCTTTGTTTTATTCCTTTTTACACAATTCTCCCCTCGGGGGGTGGCTGGCTGAAGAAATAGGGAGAAAAAGGATCAAGTTGTTAAACTGCTTGTTCCTTTTGCAGTACAGCCAAACTAGGCAGCCATATAACTGTCACAGGCACTAGGTAAAAATTATGACTGGTGTATACCTCTTGACCTCTCTAAGTGGCACTGGAGGATTTTCAGCCTGACTTCAGTTGACTGCATTGTTTGTTTATGAGCTAGCAGGAAGTTACATTGGCCATTGGTCCCCGTTGGGAGGAAGCAGGGAGCTGGAGGGAGTTAGTACCCTGCAGGGTAATCCCCCGTTGCCCTGGAACTCTTTAGTGTACCACCTGAGTTCTTTTTAATCTTTAATAGGAACAGACCAGTTTTTTTGTATGTTTTACCCCATTAAATAGAAATCACATATTCTTCACATGACTATTTCCCAAAGCATACCACATTTCTTTTTAAGTCATTGGTTTTTATTAATTTCAATATAGCAGAAATTATTGTTGCATGACGTTATTCCCACATTTTAAAGCACCTGCAGGAGAAGGTATTTATGTCAGACTTGCTTCCAAACACCAACCTTTTTATTGCAAGAAACCAACCAAACATTATAGTTTTCAGAACATTTGTTTATTGTTAATAGAACTGGCTCTAAATATTCGACTATTCCGATATTTGCTTGTTTATTATTATTTATTTTTTAAATTTGGGACTTGGATATTTGTTGTTTTTCTTCAAAACCTTAGAATAACCGAATCCTTTAAAATTAATGACTTTGATGAAACCAAATGACTGTAACGGAGTAAAGCAGCACTTTCTACTGTGAGAAATCACTGATAAAGTTTTCAAGTAAAACTACTCAGTTTAACTTGTTCCAGCTGGAATATGATCCTAAATTTGTGAGAAATGAACATCAGCAACCAAGAATACAGGTTTCTCAATGCTCGCATGTAGCTACATGATGTAGCTGTGTATGTAATGTAACCATTGAAAAAAACAAGCTTTCAGAGGTTTTTGCTCACAGGGATTGCTTCTACATATGTTTACCCCATTTTTGACACATATGCCATGTTTGATATGAAAACTGTAACATTATATACAGTACTGTGCAGGTCTTAGGCAGATGTGAAAAATACCTACAAGAACTGATGCTGGTTTGAAGGCAAATGGTGATTTGATTTTAGATTTTTCTTCTGTTCACTCATTTTGCAATTTGATAATTGATAAAAAGAAACTATTAACATTTCTAATTTCTGCCTAAAACTTTTGCATAGTTCTGTATATGTCAGAAAAGACGAGATGGTAATCTTAACCTGCACCGGTTTCTAACATGAGTCTCACTCTTTTGCCTCATTGGCCATGATTCACCATCTATTTGCACCTCCTGCCTCCTTCGTGACCTGTGTCGTTCCCTTTTTCTCTCTTCTTCCTTACCCCATTTCTTTCGCAGTCCTCCCACTGCTTGTCCTCCCCTCGTCCTTCTGATGTCTCAGTGGATTTCTTGCCTTTCTGCTCTCCTCTCCAGTTTGATCTGTGAAGTAACCCTAGAAGTGTGCGACACAGACCTGCTCTTTCAGGAGGCAGTTGGGGGGGTTCAGGGCAAAAAGGGCGGGATGTGGGGGGTCGTATTTTTTTGGCACAGGAGACAGCTGTTAATCAAATAGTCAAGGATGAGATGTTTCTTTCTTCCCACCTTGAGAGGATCTCCCTCTCTCTGTCACCATACAAAAGAGAGTTGAAAAGGCAGCTCTGCATGCCTGCACCTGGACAGAAGGAGAGGGAGTGTCCTGTGCACACTTTTAAAGTGATTGTATGTAGTTAAGATTTTTAGGGGAGCTTTATTTCTCTTTCTCTACAGTTCCTCGTAGAGAAAGCGTTGGCCATCATCTTTTGCTTCCTCGTCACTTTTTCTTGGTCAGACCTTCTTCTGTGCTCTTAATGAAGATAGCAGCGTCCAGTTAAGCAAGTGTTTTGTTATTGCAGGAACATTCCTTTCTGGTTATCTTGGGCCTCTCAACTTCCCTTCTCTATCTGCAGTATAGGTTTACCTGCTCTCCTACAGTACCTTCTCACAACTGGAGGCCACCTTTTAACCCTTTCTCTGCTTGACAGGAAAGCGTTATACAATTTGTCATGAGCACCTTCAGGAATAATCAGAAAACAATTCATGTGTGATAGATTTTACATTTTATATTCATAAGTGGATGTATTTGCAGCAGTGCTCAAAATTATACCCATCATCACACGTGCTGTTTGTTCCCAGGTGCCATATATGCTTCCATTGTCATGAGTGGTTGATGAGTGATGGTGCGTTGCTTTGAACTGCCCTCCGATGTGAACCTGCTGGCAACAGCTGGCCGATAGTACTGCATTTAACAGTAACACAGACACACTGTGCCATAACTCTGGATTAAAGGCTGTGGCAAGACAGGCCTGTCACTGCACACCCATTCTGCTAACTAATGGATGAGTCCACAGGACCCATTCCCAGGAGTGATGGATGGGTCCATTGTATGGCGTAGGGGACGTTGCTGCTGCTCTTGGTGTGCATCCTGGGGCGTGTGTGTGTGTGTGATAGTGGAACCTAGAGGCTAGGGGTAATTTCATTTGTCTGCGCAAAGCCAGACGGCTTAATGTCCGTGGGACCTCTGCGCTGAACCGGCCAAAATGAGATATTTGAAACAAAGTGCTGTGAAATGCTTGGTGGTAATGCTCCCCATGTCTGGGTTTGCTTTTAGCCTTGGGGAGAGAGCTGTTCTCCAAGCTGGTCTACCAGTTGCTTTTGCAAAAGGATGTTTTTAGCCACACTGGCATGGCTCTATGGATGGCAGTGTTGGTCTGTCTGTTGCTCAATCCACCAGATCCAGACTGAAATATCATATAGTCATGTAACTAATATATCGATTGTCATGTAATTTTGTGCAGACATTGAAGGCCTTATTCCATCATTGGGCAAAAATTCCATAATAAGCTTTCAGCTTTGTTATTCAAGTGTTCTGAGGGACCAGACTGCTGCACCTCCACTCCTCCATTGACTTTGGCCAATCACAGAAAGTTTCAGAGATGGGGCGTTCCTGTTTGTTGTTTTACAAATGCAGAATTGTGTACACGTTCCTTAATTCAGCACAACTGCCTACAATGCAAAGCAACCCAAAAGAAGGAAGACAGCTTTATCAAAAAGAGACTCTGACTATTTACGTGTGTCAATATAAGCAAAATTGAGAAATGTTGCTAATATTTTAGCTTTCTCCTACCTAAAGCCTAATGCTCACAGCTGTGACTAATTCATGTTTATGTTTATGCAGCTAGCTAAACCTCAAATCACAGAATGTCATCTCAAAGAGCTTTACAAAATGCAATGCAAATGGGGCAGTTACTCATAAAATTGTTGTATAAATGAATAAATCATAGGGATCGTGATCCAGATGATTGAAATTATGTTGGTGATCACCTGTTTTCTGTAGTGCCACCCATGTGTCATTTTCATGGAATTTGTTAGCAATAATAGAACAACTTGAGAATATTGTCATCCTTATCTTATCTTTACTGTCACATTGTACGGGCTGCATTCCTCCTGCAGTATTAATACCTGTTGATTATTCTTGTACCTTTTTACAGTGATCGCTTATTTTTATATATATATATATATATATATATATATATATATATATATATATTTTTTTTTTTTTTTTTTTTTTTTTTTTATTATTTATTATTACATTTTTTTTATTATTATTTTTTTTTTTAATTAACTATTGTGATATTGTGTATGTATGTTGTTGCAAAAGTATTTACATCAAACACCTTCAACCCACGCTGTATTCGTCAGCTGCAGCTTTTTGTCTGACAGGCAGACAGGCTGGCCAGGTGGTAGCCTGAAACCTCTGTATTGGAGACAGCTCTGCTCACTGGCTAATTTCACTTCGATCTCGCCTTCATCCATCTTTCCATTCTGTCAAACACTTCTTATATAGCCCCGCAGTACTGAGCGGTCTCACTTTCCATCTCCTCACTGTCTCATTCTCTCATGTTACATAAGAGAGAGAAAAATTAGTCTATTTATTACCCTACAGGCAAGAAAATGACTAAAATTATAATCCTGCAAAATAGATTTGCGCTGTCTTTTTCATTGAGGCGCGAGTGGAAGCCAAAAGAGTGTTCTGAGTGCTGTGTGATGAGTGATGGGGTTTGCATGCAAATAGCTGCGGTGATACAGGAATGTGGGTTATGTCACATAAATGTCATGTCGACATCTCCCTTAGGCTGACTGACAGGGGCTTGTTGTAGCCAGATGAACTCATGCATCACCGCATTAGCGCTCATTAAAACATTGTGTACGCCCCTTTGTAATAATTCCATGCAATTGTATTGTTTTAAGATAGGACTGTGAAACATTTAATATATAGGATTTTGATTGTGATACTTTGTGTCTGTGGGGCAGTTCTAGGGATGTCAATGTTAACCACCAAGAATATTTCTGACAGGGGGTGCTGAAGCTCAGTGTGGGACATTTCCTCCAGAGAGGCAATTGTCAAATGTAAATTGGCTTCAGTTTAGTAGTAGTGTTGGACTATGTTGTACCACATTAGGAACAAGAACTGACCACTGCTTCTGAACTTGTGGTACTGTAGAGGCAGCGGGATTCAAACACCTACTGTTTGATCGGTACCTCGAGCCCAAGTACGTTATACCATTGAAAGCTACTGTGACTAACCGCGCTGATAACAGTTTGAGGAGAGGGATGACCTTAAACTCAAGCTATTCAGGGCAGACAAACTAATCTGACCACAAACTGCTGAACAGCTCTCACAAGCGAAAGCTTCAACACAACACAACAAACAATTTGTTTTTAGAAATTCAGTGTTTCCCAGGGTGCCACGCACAGAGAGCATATATAGAGCTAAACTACAGAAAGATATCTCACTGTTATTAAAAAAAAGAGTCCATACTGTTTTAAATCTGTGCTCCAGTATCCTGAACACACACACACACACACACACACACACACACACACACAAACACACACACACACACACATACACACTCAAGAACATTCCTCTGGCGTGACATCAGTTTTTGGGCTCTGCACTAAACATGGAACAAACTGCACTGTGGATTGTTTTACTGTTCAGAGATCAAATGGATCAGACATCTGCTATCACTTCCCAGCTGATACGGATTCAAAGTAGATTTGCTTAAAGTATGCGGGTGTGTGCGTGGATGTGCATGTCGATGCCTGTGAGTCTCTGCTGGTTTATGTGGGTGCTCTCTTATGACTGCACCTTATACATAAAGGTGCAATAACTATATATCTGTGTGTGTATACACAGACATTCTTGACCTCATCAGGCTGTGACCCACATGGATCCCCTCCGTGTGATTAATCTTGACCTGCTTAGAGCCAGCTGTCTATATATGCATGAATGGGCTTTCAAGATTAAGCACTTGACAACAAGTAGAGACTACAGACTAACCTTGAAACCTGCCACTTATTTCTTATGTGCCGGCACTACAAAGCCTCATTTTCTCCAGTCTTGGGCAGCAGAGTCGCCTTCTTGTTCCTGATGACCTCTGATATCTTTTCTGCTATTTATTTTCAGTCTCTGATGCGATGCAGTGTATGTGGGTGGGGCGGCTCTCCGGGGGCCCCGGCCTGGCCCCCGTTCATGTGATCAGGCCCTACATGGAGTGGCATTTGGCCTGGCCCTGTGGGGCCCCGTCTGGGAGCAGAGAGCTGATCTGCAGCCAGCCTGGAATGCCAGACATTTGAAGTCAGACTTGTTAAAAAAGACCGAAGGCTGGTAGGAGTTTCGTCAAATAGGCTCCTGTGTCTAAAATAGCCCACAGACTTTGTCCGAGAGGGAGGGAAAAGAGACAAAGCTTCTTCCCGTAAGCTGACATTAGGAAAGGCCAGCTCTCCAACCTTTGCTTGAATAGAAAAGAATAGACAGAGTTTAGTTTTCTAGGGCTGTGTATTGACAAGAATCTGGCATTACGATACATATCATATCGGGGTTATGATTCAATATGCTTCAATATATTGCTGTAAACAAGGCAATATATTATGATTTTTAAATCTAATTTTTGAAGAAATATATACCCAACCATATTCATGAAATCTGAGTAAAATATTACATTTTTATGCAATCAGAACAGTGGAACTGCATTTGCATTTTTCAGTCTCTGTAACATCCAACATCATGCAGGGATTTTGAAAATCAATACAGTATCACAAAAAATAACATCACAATACTCTTTTCTTTTGTGCTGCTCTCCTCTATATCCTTACCTGTCTGTCATTGTGTCTTAAAAGTGCGCACATAACTGCATTCCCATACAGAAACACACAAACAAACAATGTGTGAAATTCCACCAGCGATGCTGTAACAGCATCTGTGCCGAACTGGTTCAACAGTTATCACACCAGGGAGTTGACACTGCACTTGGGGAAGGAGTAAAACTCATCAGAGTGACAGACGAGAGGATGCTCTCTTTCTCTTTTCTCTCTTCCTCCTTCTCTCTCTCTCTCCCAATATCCATCACATTTTCTTTTCATTCACTTTCTAAATTCCCTCTTCTCTGTTGTCAGATTTTTACTTTTACAAATCTTTCACTGTATGTTGTTAAATTTTGTCTTTTTTTCCTCTGTTTCTCTGTCATTTACACATATGGTGCAAACTCAGCTCTCATCATCTTTTTCCTTGTCCTTCTGTCTCATGGGGCTGTTTTACTGGTGTCCCAGCTATGAGCTTAGCTGGGCTAGGGATGTCAATTACAGGACTATGATAGGGCCCCTGTTGCATTATGCATGGAAGTGTCCCGCTGGGGAAAAAATGGCCTACAGCCAGCAACGATGGATGGGGAATGAATAATGGATGGAGAGATGGAGGAGCGAAACACTATTGCAATCTGTGTCTCACCAAATTGAAGACTTGCCCTAGCTCACACCTAAGAATCTCAGGGCCAAGTCACCCTCAGTGACTCAGAGTCATGAGGTTGTCGTGTGAGAAAGCACAGGAGGGCTTTAATCAGTATTTCATTTTGTGCATTATGACCCAATGGGGTAGCACCATCAGAAAGGTCACCTAAGGTCTTCTGTCTGTTATTCTATATGCAGACAGCCTCTCATCTTGATCAGTCTTGTTTATCACCCTCTGGATATGAATTCATAGAACTGTTTGTAAGCCTTTACATATAAAACATAGTTTGTTTGCCTCCAAGCGCTTGTGCGCAAGTGCTTGTACACGTATTTTCTGAGCATACTCGTGCATAGTTTTCTCTGGGCCTTAAGACATACAACATGAAGGCAATCAAGAGCAAGAAATTTAATTAACAGCAGAAAAAATATATGTTTGGCATCCAATAAATCACATTAAATTGAATTAAATTTCTTTAATATATTCAGAACAACATGACAAAGAAGTGAAGAGTAGAGAGTAAATCTTTATTGCAATGTGTTGCACAGCTGTAGCAGTCCATTTAAAAACAAGCAGAGATCACAAACATCAAAACAGACACGAGACAGGACCAACTAATCTAATCTTAAACATCCCATCATTTAATGTTAGATAATGAGGAATAATCGGATTTGTCTCTATTTATATCAACACTTTGAGTGTTTTTTTTAACCTTAATTTATTTAAAATATAACATACCTTTTTGTTATGGATTCTCAGTCATATTTGTCATCTTAATGAAAAAAAATTGGACATCCAATAGAGTCTACAACTTTATGAATGTTTCTTCTGTTTTGAGGTGATGTGATCAAGGGGCAACCTCTTGGGCTAAAATAATGAAGCCAACAAGTAAGTGCCAAGAACTGCAGTTCTTTGAATGGCCACTTGGGACTAGCTCCAAAAACAAGTCAATCCTCATTGACTCCAATGCTAAAATGCTAAATTTTCATCTTTACAGCTTATTCCACCCTTCATGGTACATACAACTCACCCCTTTATATTATGGCTTAAAGTTATGCTTAATTAAGGGCATTGCCACTTTGAGTGACAGGTTTGTCCTTACAGTTGGTGTGTTTGGCTTCATTCGTCTTAATTTTGGCCTCTTAGAAACCTGTGGGTGATGTCATGAAAACCACGTCCATTCATAGAATTTATGGATATGATTTACTGAAAAGCCTCTCATGTTATTTGTAAAAAGCATCTGAGGAGCACCATAATATCTCATTTGCTCAGATAAAGAAATTGTTAAGTGTTGCTTTAATAACCATGGACACTGGAAGTAAAAAATATATCTTATATAAACAGCTAAAGAAGAAAAACAAATCAATCAATTATGAGTAAAACCATCATTATAATTCTGGTGGCAAGCACAAAAAAATAATCAGAAAATGTTCACTTTGCAAATGTTTTGTCAACAAGTGTGCAATGCAAAGATGTCGAGCGAAGGAAGCTGAATATTTGTAATGTTTCCACAGTTTCTGAGAGTTGCCGTTTTATCACTTGATGCTTGATTGATTGTAATTGTTGGTTTAATCAGCAGCTTTAGTAAATCATTTGTTTTTGTGAGTCACATTTGCATATTTGCAAAACAGAGAATTTGGAAGCACATTGTTTAATGAAGACAGTATTTGCTTACAAATTAATGTCTTATACTTTATTTTAAAACAGCACAAAAAAGTGTTGATTTGTAATCATGGACAAACATTCAGCCCCACTGCAGATTCAGACCTTTAGTGGAGATGAAAGGTGTATGCAGGTGCTACATATGCATGAATGTGTGTGAAAGTCTTCTCATGCATGTGTCCCTGACAGGTCCCTGATGTCAACTAATGTCAGTCAGTGTATCAGTGAATGTGAAAGATGCTGTTGTTATTCATCCCCACCATGGTGGGATGACACTATTTGTCACTGTAGTGATGGATTCCGCATCCCTCAGAGGAGCATGTGCAAGCGCCGTCTCTGAAAGGCTGTCTTTGTGTCTCACACTCACTCGCTCACACACAGAGACGCACGCATATAACGCACTGCTGGAACTGACAACAAAGGCGTGCTTATCCAATTGTGGGGGAATAAGATTAGGCCACAAAGAAACTCATAAGGCTAATGTTAGCATCTTCTGCTCCAGTGAGAGCTTTTGTTTGTATAATCAGGAAAAACATGGGATTAGATTTGAGATGCTGTCTAGGAAATGATGTCCATAAGACCCTTTTGTATGATGTTGACATGTTCCTAAGTAACAGAATGCAAAGGCCTGCCTTCTATCTGATAAAACAATCCTCTGGGAAATAAAGAGTATTTGTGTTGCTCAGATATCCGATTGTGTTTTCCTCCAAAATAGATTGTCTGGCAGAGCCGGCCTAACCTATGTCTTTACTCAGTGTTTTCTTTTATAATTGACTTGTCACTATAATTAGGTTATGGCATGGAAAGAAAATAACTCCTCTGTCATCTGGTGTTTTAAGATGCTAATCTTTCCTTGATGAGCACAGCTCATTTTACAGCTTACTATAATAAATCAATAGCAGCATTATGTGGACTATTATGGCTGTGGGAATAGACTGTCATTTCAACAGGTGAAGAATTTGTTGCGACTGTGTCTCAACAACTGGAAGCAGAACCAGTACATGACTTTTTATATACACTATATTGTGTACAAACAACATGAAGGTCAAGGGAAAATGCACCACCTTGTATGTGGATGTTCAATCAGTGTTCATGGTAAATATAGTCAACTTATGCATTATATCCCTTAGTGTGTGCTGTAATGACAGGAAATGAATTTCTGGAACCAGGATGCATTGCACATGAGTGGCAAATTTGCCACTTAGCCTTTTAGTCAAATAAATAAGTAAAATATGCTCTCAAAATGTCAAGAAAGTAAATATTCTTACATCTAAATAGAATATATAACTGCTTCTAAATAAAAGTTTCTCTCTTCCACCAAACTAAGACGAGCTTAAGTACCTCCTGAACTCATTTAAAAACACACTTCAGGAACCATCTTGCTAAGTCGTTCCACTGCTTCAACAATCACCAACTCTGGTTCGGTTGAAATAAATCCTTAATTCGCAGAGAGAGATTTGAAAATATGCTACATGCTTTACCCCATTGTCTCTCTACCTGCATGAGCAGCAGCTAGTTAACGACTCTCACTCCATCTTCGGAGACAGACCATTAAATTAACAAAATAAAATGACATAGCTGATGTTTATATTTCCCTCCAGCACACCTCTGCTCAGTTGAGAAAAAAACTTTCATGCATAGCAAGGCTCTCTGGGATGTCATAGGTGACAGTGTCCTACAAAAACTGAGCACACTGACACTCATTACAGCAGAGTGGTTTAGCTTCTGTTGGCATTGGAGGGCAATTTGAGCAAAGGCATCACCAGCCGGTGTTCTCTCTCAGCAACCCATGTTCTGGAGGGTCCCTGCCGACCATATCCTCCCCGCCACAGCTGCAACCTCGGCCTCTCTCTGGCAGAATATCTGAGTCAGCCAAAGCACTGTCAAATGTTCACTGAAAAGTCAGAAAATCCCTCTGCCTTTGGATGCCTTTCTTGCTTTTGAAAATGTCTTTAGTTTGCATTCAAGCTAGGAGAAAAAACAAGTATTTAAGCAGTATTATGCAACACAGCTAACACTATACATCTCACACTATACAGTATATCTTACTGAGATAGATGAAGAAAATGTTGAAATTTCAACATTTCCCTTTAATATGTATTATATACAGTATATATTTATAATATTATATATGACATTGCTGACTAACATGAAGTAAAATACAGAAATAAAGACCTTTCTTTTGTGATGTAGAGGCATCTTTAACATATTTGACACAGTTGTAGCGTGGTATGACCCTTTGAAAGATACTTTTCAGGAAGGACCTGCAGTTTGCCATAAATTCTCCCACCAATGTCAGGTCAATGGTGGCTGGGACACTTAAGATCTAGAGAGTGTGAAAGGAACGCCAGACAATCCGGTGTTGTTATATGGGCCAGGAGAGAGAGAGACCATTCATTAGCACCTCTGTGACCCCTCACTCATTCTTCTATTGAAGAATAGCTTGCCTCTCACGCACAGCCGGCCCTAAGCCCCTCGGGGCACCCAGAGCCCATTACATAAGACACAAGTAAAGAATGCTCCAAAAAAGTCTTCAGCCATGACCTTGGCTTTGATAGAGCACTCCAACTGGTCCTGTTTTACTGGTGCTGTCTCATGGTTAAAAGTCACATGTGCTTTGTTCCAGTGTCATGTGAAGCTGAGAATCTGCATTATGAAAGTCTCCGACTGTAGTTCTCTGGATGTAGTTCACACTGACGGTGGTTTAAAATTGCAAATTTTACTTAGTTATCCCTTGAGTCATGCTGTTAGTGTTGCAGTGTTGGTCAAGATTGACTTTTGGTTTCACACAAGACATAAACAGCTCTTTCCTGGGTGAAAGTAACATGTTTGTTAAACCCATTAGTCCACCCCAAGTTTTTCTAAACATGTTTTAAGCATTTTTTAATGAAAAATTTCAACTATTGGATTAATTCCCATGGAATTTAGTATACATACTGTGTTTTAGCCTCAAGACAAATTATTAACTTTTGGTGGTCCCTTAACTTTTCATGTTGTGCCATCATCAGGTCAAACGTCCTCTTCATTTTATACTCTGGTTTATGACTACATACCTGCAGAACTAGTGGCATTCCCATTATTTTAGTGCTAATGAGCAATTTCTAGCATGCTGCACTAAGATGTCAAACATAAACGTTATACTGAACTTGCTAAACATATTTTATATGTTAACATATGTTAACATTTAGAATTGCTAGCACGGCTGTAGGTTCTTAGTCTTTTCAATGTGTTTTTGTGGATATAGTTCTTGTGGAAAAAAGCTGAAAGAATCCCAAATACTTGACTCAACTATAGCTTTTGCATGTTTTTAATAGTTCTTTTTAGAAAACACAACCTTCAACATGTTGCATAATTTCTTAAAGAGGTTTTACTTTTTTCTACACTCCGACTTTATCAGCAAACTCTAAGCTATATACTTGTACCATGATGAGGTGTGGCCTGTGCCAGTCCTTTTTCAGCAGCTCAGTTTTCTCTGTTGGCAACAATCGTTTACTTTCCAAACCCTTGTCAAACCTAAAATGTACTTCCTTGATTGAGAAGAAAGGAAAAGTTGAGGGTAAAACCACAATCCTAACTTTGCCTTTTTTTAAACAGATATCCAAAATGGACATTAGGGGAACACATTATCTATATAGAACAGTATTTACCAACTCACATTTGCTAACTATTATATTGGAATTTAGCTGCTCACTGCCTTGTTATTTCCTCTTCAATTGTGGTTGGCTCAGAGCTTTGATAAACTGCTGTTATTGGCTGAAAAGCTTAATGAGACTTTTGAATTGTTGTGGAGTAAGACACACACACATACTCAGGCACTGTTTATGTTATTCCTTTATACAAGCAGAAATAGCCTCTTATCTTTTGCATTACAAAAAACACTTTTAGGTTCTGTGTATTTAGGCATGTGAATATTGCATTCATAGTATCTTTTCACAAGAGTGCACAGAGGCTAACACCAGTTGCTATATTTACACATGTACCTTAGCTAAAATTCAGTCTAAAAGTTAATATTTACAGATTTTTATTATTTACTAAATATATTGTAGTCACATGTAAAGCTTTGTTCTCAGTAGGTTTTTTAATCTCCATAAAGTTCTTCGATGCGTAAGGATTTGGTTTATAATTATCTTTTATTGTAAAAACCCCTCTTTAAAACTAAAATTTGCAGCATTTCCTTGAAGTCACATTGAAAAACAAAGTGAAAGGGGAGGAGTGGGAGTTATAAAACCACCCTGACTTGATGATTCTACAACAGTTGGGAAAAACCTCTCACAAGTGCTTATTTTACTTATTTAGTTTTGTCGACCCATTGTTGGTTGACAATTTTAGTCCAGGGAACATGATGTTCTTGCTAGATGTTTGCACAGGCCAGTTAGGTTTGGCAAGAACACTTGATGAGTAAGCTGCCCTTTGCTAATTATAAAGTAGAAAATGGAGAAAGGGATGGGCAGTGAGTGACTCCCATACTCATTAATACGCACACATGTTGTTTCTTACTGTGCATGGCATGTTTGGGCCATTTCTGTAATCATAGGTGTGGAGCATTACCTCAGAAACTCTTTGATCTTTTCAAAGGGTGGTACAGTATACTTTTTTCTCTCACAGTTACCTCTTGCTGTCTTCTTTGTATTTTCTTGCCTTTTCTTACTTCCTGAACCCCAATGATCATAAAGCATCTTTATTTTCCAATCCTTTAATCCTTGTTCACTTATTTCTCACGGTCTCCCTCCCTTTTGTAATTTATTTCTGGCCTCTGTATTTCTGTCATTTGTCTTCCCCAGCCCCCATATAATTTTCCTGTCCCAGAGCGTGTTGTGTGCTGGGAGTCCAGGTTCTGGAGAGAACAGCCTGTCTCTGTGTGGGTCCAGGATATGCCATGAGATTGCCCACTCCTGGTTTGGCCTGGTTATCGGAGCCAGAGACTGGACTGAGGAATGGATCAGCGAGGGCTTTGCAACCTACCTGGAGGACATTATCTGGGCCCAAGCACAACAAGTACAGTACAATCACTGTCTGATGATTGATTACGACAGCTGTTTATTGTCTATGTCCTGTCTAAGACTTAAAACTAGCAATTGATACCATAAACTTATCAGGAAAATGTTTTCTGAGGTAATAAATCAACTGAGAAGTAGGCTCATTTTCTCATTGACTTCCAAACAGTCAGACTTCTTTTTGCAACCAGTGGAGTCACCCCCTGCAGGCCATTAGAAAGAATACTTTTTTTTCACTTATGGCCCTTAAGAGGTTGTTCGTTGGCTGGACCTGAATATTTTGTTAATTTAAGTCACTGCAGGTCTGAAAATGCCATTAGTTATTGTTTGTGATGTTAATGTGGTTCATTTATTTCTTTTCATTGTCTAAAAGTACCTCTGATCCAGCACCTTCATAACAATAGGTAAAATGCAACAATAAGGGAAACACAGGCTGACATTTTAACTTTCCATTTCTACACTGTATGTGCCAGGATTTCCAAATTTTACTGCTGTGGCTGTGATGCACTTAAAGTAGAGTTGGGCATTACATTACTGTCGTAAAACCATACATGAAGCACACAAGGAAACTGCGTAAAAGACGTCAATTCAATTCCCAATGTGAAAAAAAGAACGCAAACTAGAAACTGAACGGTCCTTGGAGTTTGCCAGAAGGGTAAAAAAGTTCTTGGGTCAACCACAAAATAAACTCAAATCCGCACCTTCTCACCCACTAAAACCTGAGAAGACTAAGCTGAGTTGTAAAAAGAAGTAGTTTCTGGGGAGCCACCTGCTCCACAGAAAAGTGGAAATTTGAAAAAAAAAAAATAGATCATAGATCAAAGAAAATAAAACAGTTTGAAGATTGTGTACTTTCTAGCTTCAGACGTCCTTCTAATTAAGGTCTTTAGAAGGTTGTTTAAGGATACCTGTGGGGAAGAAAAAGAAAACAACAGCACAAAGGACGAGGGTGGATCATTGGTATGAATCCCTTGCTTGCAACACTAACTTCAGCTCTGATCTGGGAGCTGATGTTCATACAGATTTAATCCTCCTACTTGCTTTCCCACACCATCTAGAGTTACACAAATGTTTTCTTTGTGTCTGCGCTGCTAAGCCATGTCACCTTTATGATATATGCTTGGCTGGATTGTAGCAGAACTGTTACTGCTGCCAAAATTTGTAAGACACAGTGACAAAAGTAGTGGGAAGTGCTGCTTTTATCATGATATGATCGTGCATTTGACTTTAATTTAATAAGTTTCTTTTTGTTTTTGCTGATTAAATTCCCCATAATTAATTTCCCTGCTCCTTAATTTCTTTGCTGTACTGTAACCCTTGCCCTCACATTTTTACGACTCTCTACATCTCTCCCTCCAGCTCTCCTTCCAAGAGGCAGCAGAACAGTCTGACCTGAAGGCACTGCTGAGGTGGAGACGGCTCTCTGATGAGTTGCAGAACTCGGAGGAAGCACTTCAAATCCTCAGGTGAGTGTTTTTTGGACAAATACATCTGTTTAAATGATCATACCATTGTTGCTAGTGTAAAGGAAATAACTCATTGAGAAAAGTGCAACAGCACCTTCAATAAGCATGCAGAGCACAAACTGATCGTCTTCCCTACTGTTAGTTTCAGTGGAAGTTTATTTAACAGCCTTGGGTTCAACACACACAGAGGAGGCAGTATCTTCCTACAGCTGCCAGTGTAACTACTTAATTATGCTACTCTGATATCAGTGCTTCAGATACTCTTTTTCTCACACCAGGAGAGGAATGTTGAAATAAGTTGCAGTTGTCTTCACTTAATCCTCCATTTTATACAGTCTACTTTTAATGCCTCTGCAGCGACAACAGCCGTGGCTCTAGGCATTATGTTTTCACGTTGTCTGTACATCTGTCCCATCCTCGTAAACACAATATTCCCGTGGGGGGAATTTCTTCAAATTTGGCACAAAAGTCCACTTGTACGCATGGATGGACTGATGCGATTATGATGGTCAAAGGTCAAGGTCACTGTGACGTTACAAAAACATTTTTGACTATGCAGCAATGGTGCCCCTGCTAAATAGATAGCAGCAATAGCAGAAGGGGAGGGAGAATTCTGTCTGAAATAGGCATCCACTGCCAGGCTTATCCTGACAATCTACATCTGTTGAGTCAGACTAAATGTTCTGCGGAAAAAGAAGCGGAGATTTGACCATATTTTCACATTTGGTGAGATACTAATCTCCACCTTGAAACTGTGGCGATTGTATAGCTCTCCTGTGCTGCTGCTGGGTTGAAGATGTGTGTGCAGCATCCACAATTAGAATTTCTAGCTACTTTGTAGCAAAATCCACATTTATAGCATTGTATACTGTCATGGCAACGGCTTGTGTTCTAACCTGTTCCTCTGGTCGTTCACGACAGGCTCATTGGTTTTTCTGATATTAAGTTTCAGGTGTTTTTTGCACCATGTGATGAAGCTCTCTATCAGTTCTCTCCTCTCTGTAAAAATAGTCTCTAAGTGAAGACAGCATGTTTTTCACTAGAATTTTTTTTTACTGGAATCGTATATGTCTAAAAAATACAGTTAATACCTTTTATTGAATTCTTTCAAAGTCTTTACTACATATTTTATACGAGTCTGGACAGAGTAGGATATAAACTGAGACTTAACTGGTTAGGGGAGGCATACAACTGTGAGGCGGTAATTCTAGTTTTAAGTAAAGTATTCCCAGCTTTTGTTAGTGTCTGCACGTGCAGACGCACACGTGAGTGTGAGGTATAGGCATTCCAGGGATACAGGTGTGGCAGGTGTGGCAAGTATATCCAGGTGTACTGTCATGTCTTAGAAAAGCTCTGCACACAAGCACAGCAAGTACACACAAACTCTTCATCTGATCCTGACAATGTGGGACCCACACCCTGTTTGTTTTATCCAGGGTGGAAGCACAGTGTCATCAGGGGATTTAAGGTGTGAACTCCAGCCTGGAGTTAACCATTTAAGGATGGAAATGCACTTGTTAGCATTGTGACTTTCATATTGTAGCTCTTCCTTTTGAACAAAAAAAGGCCTCTTTGCTGGAGATGACACTTGTAGCTTAGTGTGCTATTGACATTCACGCTTGTAAGAGACCGTACAGAGCGTGACAGCAAATCAATGTGCTATTGATTTCACGGCACTTCTGCTAGGCACTAACTTCTAACTATGTCACTTCACTAATAATGTGTTGTCATCGCACAATGGAAACACTTATAAATTAATAGTGTTCAGAGTTCCAATCAATGTAGTCTGTGTTAGTGAAAAGCTTCAGCATTAGGAATAGTGATTTTACTAATTTGTTACTTTCTATCACTGTCCTCATGTGTTTAAAGGGGGACTATATTTCGAAATATGTAACTCTTTACGTACTGAACTGCTGATAGCCTGCAGTGTGTGTTCTGCAGAATGAAGTCATTTCTGGGCAGCCTAAACATTGTAGAATGAATTATTGTGTCTTATCAACTGGTAGCTGTGTGTGAGTGAAAGGGTTAAACATGCACTTGAGAGTTGTGTCTGTCTCACAGCGTATCAGGGTGTTCCCCTATGAGGCAGACACACGGGTGATTAGGAGGATCAGGATTAGGTTTCTCTGCACCTGACGGGGTTAATTCAACAACACAAAACTAACATTGGAAAAATGCAAACAACACATGAACTCTACACACAGACATGCATGCCCATACGCATGGATGCATACATTATGACTGACTATGTTGCACAGAAGCACATTAGTATTGGAAATACAAGTAATTGCTAAAGTGGCACCCATGAAAAAGCCATTGCTTCAACCTCACATCTCGTGGTAAAGCATGTTGAGCATAAAGGAACCCTGCTCACACATTATCCTAATGACTGAATGCAAACAGTCTGTGAGTCATTGAAAGCTTTTACTCTGCTTTTACTCTTTTAGAGCATCAATTTGCCCTGACAACTTATCTTGAGGGTTTGTACTTTTTTGAATAATTTCCAATAGGCTTCATTTAAAAACTATGTAATTTGGTACTCATTATAGGGAAAATAGAGTCAGTGTTCAATTATATCCAATTAATTGCTGTGTAACCTAGAGAGTCTTACAGTGCACAACACACCAGCTGAACTTGCAAAAGTGCCTGCAGGCAAGCATATAATACATACACATATGAAGAATAAAGCTGCAAATAATAAATGAATGATGACAGATTTGATTTTTTACTCAACTGGAGCTGTCCTTTCAAGGAAATTTCTATTTCCCCTAAGTTTAGTACTAATTTACATAGTTCTCAATAATATTTTTATTGAATTTTCAACAAATGAATAAGCTCCGCAAGAGATCTGTAAACTGTACAAACTGTACAATAAACTGTACAACAGATATATCAATTTAACAGAGTACATCCATGATAAAGGATCACAGCATGCAATCTTGTCCAAATCTTCCCCCACCCAATATATTGGATGGTACTTTTAATAAAAGGCTAATACAAGAAGGTTTTGGAAGCCAGCTCTTATATTTGGAGGAAACATGGGAAAAAAATAGTTTTAAATTGATAAACTTGTACAGATTATATTACTGACAGAAATTGGCAGAAAGAACGAAGACAAAAAGAGAGAATGCATTTCAGGAAATTTCCCAACACCTTTGAAGCTTCTTTTGAACTACAGTAGCGCATCTTTTCAAGGTTTAGATCAGACATAATGTCCGTTAGTCCCCCTCAGGAAATGATCAGGAAATGACTACAGAACTACACAACTGTAAAATAAAACATTTCGACATTTTGTTGTCCAAATTTATGTTGTGAAGCAAATAGAAAAGAAAAACTAACAAAATCAGTTTTTGTCTAATGTAATAGTAACTTCATAAGATCTGTCTTGACCTTGAGACCAGTATTTAACAAAAAAATCTGAATTTTCAGGTTGGCTAACCACATCTCATGGTCTGTGGAAGAGATACTGTAACCCCATCTCAGTTCAAGGAGGGCTGATATTGCCTGTTTCTGGTGTTCATTCAGTTATATAATGTGATTTGGCATATGCTTTCCATATCATGATTTATATGATAATGCTTCAGAAAAACTCTGATCACATCATTGTTATTTCAACCATGTTAAACTCGAGGGACACTGGAAGGTCAGAAGTAACTAAGACTCAAATGTTGGGAACAGGCCATGCTACTTTTTGATGTGGGCTAGACTGGCTGCATGTCCAAGTCCTGATGTGGCTCCACTGCTTAGCATTACAACTATGGAGAAACATAATATGAACTAGAATGGCACTCGGAGAGTGCAGACCTCCTCCAAGGCCAATGGTGCATTGACATGCTCCTCGGATGTTCCCATTTCTCTATTTGGGAAGTCATACCTTATTTTTATTTTGTCTTATTTAAATGTTATTGCTTAAGATCTTTAAACAACACATTGACAAATGTTTCTAGGAATATGAGCAGGAACAATTTTTTCAGATTATTCTGCTGCCAAAAATGTATTTGTGGGGGCGTTCCTGGTGGCACACCTGGTAGAGCGCATACCACAGAGGCCCAGTGGGTGGCCCAGGTTCGAGTCCGGCTCGGAGACCTTTCCCGCATGTCTTCCCCTCTGTCTCCCCCTTTCACTCTAAATATCTCTACTGTCAATAAAGCTACAAAATGCCCAAAAAATATATTTTTAAAAATGTATTTGTGTATTTGTCTTGTGATTCATATCCTCTCCAAAATCCTTCCCTGGCACCATGCTACACCCTTCCACCAAGTTCCATACAAATCAGGCCTGTAGTTTTGCCGTAATCCTGCTGACAGCCAGATAAATCGCACTGAAAACATGACCTCCTTGGTGAGGGCAATAAACACAAACTGGTTGTCACGATGCACTGAGAAATGTCAGAGAGGACTGGTGAAGTGAAAGAGAGTGCAATGGGATGCACAGAGAGATATGCTAAACCCCGCCAGTATACACACAAACACACACACACACATAAAGGCTAAATGGCAGATTGTGCTTTTCTGAGTTCAGTGGGTCACAATCGACACCCCCTGATCCAGCAGGGGCCCCAGTGGCCAGTGTTTATCAGTCCATTTCAGATGAGTTATATTTAGGGCAGCCTGGGCCAGACGCCATTCTCCCTGCTGATTCACTGGGCTGCTGGGAGCACTGCTCTACCTTATCCGGTTTCCACAGTCAACCCAGTGTAATTTGTCAGGATATGGCTCGCGGAGCTATAAACCTCTGTGTGTGTGTGTGTGTGTGTGTGTGTGTGTGTGTGTGTGTGTGTGCGTGTGCGTGTGCGTGTGCGTTTTACATTAAGTTCTGTCAGTAATAGCTCCTGATTTCCTCCCACTCTTTTTCTCTCTCAATCTCAGACACACCCAGGTATATGCATGGCTACACACATACACACACAGAGACTAACACCCTCCGTCTCACACACATGGCCTACGAGTCAGATAAGAGCACCGTTTATTCTGCAATACATTGAGCTATTGTGTGATTCTCCAAGGCAGCGAGCAGCGATTCCTCTTAAAGCTATAGTAAATCATCTCTGACAAAGAGAGACGGCCAAAGACAGAGATTTACACATCCATACATCCCTGGTCTGGACAGTGGGAAGGGTGGAGTTCCTTTGTCTAATACGGCAGTGATGGATCAACACTTTTCCTCTCTGCACTGTGCTGCCGGTATCTCTGACGCAGGAAACGGACACATTTTCTCATCTGGAAATACATGTTCTGTCATTGTTTTTGTCTCTTGCCCCAGTCCCTCTTTCTCTCTGTACCACTCTGTTTGACACACACACTCATAAAATTTCCCAGGGATACAGCATGTCCTGCTGTCTCCAAAAAAGTGTATTTCATCTTATCAGCAGTAACAGACAGACATGGGCACTACAGGCAGGAAACTGGACAGAGAGCCAGTTAAAAAAAAAAACTATGATAAAAAACGGAGATGCTGTGGCCATGATTTATTAAGTAAAAGACACATTTAAGACAATAAATGTATTTTATAGTTCATGTTTTGACTATGTTTTATAAATTTGTTTGACTGTTAATCCATATGACCACTGTCTCGCTCACTGGTGGAGGTGAAGGGGGCTCCCTAAGCCCCATGTTTGAAAAAAACAAAACGCTGCAAAACTGCCCACTTTGATGCTCCCATGGTGGATAAAACATAACAAAATGACCTCTAGAGTGACCTTCCAGTCAATAAGATGTAAAAATGTGCCCTCTACGGTGCCCTTTATATGGAGAAATCATGATGCAGTGTCATATAGGCTGTCTTACACGCTTGAAACCCTTCTACGTACGCCAGAGTCCACCACTGGTATGGCTCATCTTATTGTAGGCAGCTTTCAATGTACAGACACTGAGGATCGTTACTAGGATGCTTCCAAAATAGATTTTCATGATAGATGACATGTGCACATGTGTTCATGAGGAACACAGCCTCATTTTCATAATGCAAGTTCTTTGGAGAGTGTCCAGTCAAATTTAGAAATTACAGGAAGTTGATGACTGCCTCTCTCAGTCCACTGACAAAACCAAATATTCCCTGTCTATCTCCTGTCCTCGATTTCTCCCACACCTCCTCCTCCTCTTCTTGTCTTCAACCCTAATCTACTTCATCACCCCCCTGTCCTTGCTCTTCCGCTCAGCATGCCTGAACAAAGACTCAAATAGATCCAATGTTTGACCAAGTTGTAGCCCCTAGATAAGAGGTTTTACATCACACATGAATCAGTGTGATTAAGATTTTTGAACGTGTGTTTTTGCTCTCCCTGTTCACATGTTTGTTTATGTGTGTCTGGTCCTGCCATGAAGTGTTCCTGTGGAAAAGAGCTAGCCAGTGATGAAGGGTGTATTGATTGGTGGGCCAGGCGCCTGGTGTATCGACTTGGCAGGAGGGTGATCCTTCAAGGCCTTCCTATTGGCACACTGAGTTAATCTGCTCAGCCTGATCGATACCGCCTAACTGAAACTATCATTGCACAGCATCCCACGTCAGCGCTGTGTTTGTTTGGCTTTTATTGGTGGTTTATGGAGGTTGAAGGGATGATTTGTATCAGTGTGACAGGGAAAGCAAAACCTAGAGCATGCCTCTTTTGTGCCTCTAGACGGGGTTGCTTTTTTGTAGAAGTGTTATATGTTCGCTGAGTGAGTCATGGGCAGTAAAGTCAGAGCGCAGCACTGTGAGGTCATATAAACAGTATAGCATGCTATTATAAATCTGCAGCTTGATTTCCAGCCTGCCTCGGGCAAAGTGTGGCAACTTGGCAATGTGTTCGCCATTGAAAAGGACTGGCTGGATTTAGTATCGCTGACAGTGTTTTCTTGCTCTGTAGAAATTGAGGTTTCCTGCTACTGAAATGGAGTGTGGATAAAATAAAAACTCTCAGGTTTTCAAAATCCATTCTTTGCTTTTCTGCTTGGGTCATTTTCTGTGCAACATGCTGTTGACTGTGGGTGTTGAACATCTTTGTCTGTGTGTTCCCATTTCCTTACCTGCCTTATCTCTGTGTGTGTTTTTGTTTCTTCGCTCTATTTGTCCTTCTGCAGACCGAACATGGAGAACACTGGTCAGGTCAGCGAGTCAGGCTCCTCCACGGTTAAACATGCTCTCAACCCTGACAAAACCTTCATGCAAGTCCACTACCTCAAGGTGAGATAAATGTGGGAAAGAAAGGAAGGAAGGGAAAGGAAAAAATAAATCACAGGACTATAGAACAAAAGAAACTTTAAACAAAAGCCTAGTCCGTCCTTGGTTCCATACTCTTCATTGGATGTTTTTACAGAATATAACAAAAATTATATGCTCGAGTAGATGAGAAGTGGTTGGAGGAGATACTTAAGGTCCAAAGTCTACCGGAGCCCATGGAATTGAGGCGAAAAATATTTTTTATTAGAAAATAAAATATAGAAGTTAAGATGTCAGGAATGTCTTAATCAGAGTCAAACAATACAGAGACTTACATCCTCTTAAATTAACTCATTTTAATTGATGTTTTTTTTGTTTTTGTTTTAGCGCCTTTAACATTTGCCTCATCTAATTTAGAAATGGTGTCGTCACATAGTTTGTACAGCAGAGCGTGATTCAACTTAAAATCCTCTGGCAAGAGACAAAAAGCTGCTCTTAGTGATGTCAACCCTATAATATCATTCAACACAGGGGAAAAGAGCTTAAAGTCACTTTAGCAAAAATATAGCTGACATCAAGAAATGTACCAGCCGCCACACTGATGGTCAAAGCTGTAAACCAGCACAAAAATAATAATTGTCAACATAACATTCTTAAAAGACACAGTACAAACACTAAGGAGCAGGGCAGGAATTTCACGAGGGCCATGGCCTCGTACCCTTAAAAAACATATCTGCCCTGAGGCCACGATGGGCTTGATGCCCCGCCCACACTGCCCCAGTTGGTTTTGCGGTTTTCTAGTCTGACTCTTTCCTGTCAACACAGCTTTGACACCTGCGTCTTTTGAGAAAAAAGCATCTTTTGATGACATTCATCATCAGTGGTGGGTTTGATTCGAGCCTGGCATGAACCGCTCGGACGGGCTATAATGACAGTTCAACACTAATCTATCACGGGCCAAGCAAGGAGACTTCATCAAACGCACTCTAATCTGTCCCGCCAGAGTCTAATGTGCTGCGCTAACGTCACATTTCAAGCTACTGAAAGTATTTTTACATGATTTATAATATAAAGTTAATTTGTGTTGTGTTCTGCTCAGCAGTGTGTCACCCGTCAGTCAGTCAAAACCCTGACCCATCTCTCGGTTCTCCTCGTCCCCACATGATCAATCCGTGTCTCACTGTCTGCATGTGCGCCGACTTAAATACTATCAACCTGTCCGGGCCGTCAGAGGTCCAAAAGGTCCAAACATACTGTTGTATATGCCTTTCGGTAGCCACGACCTAACATTTGCTAACAGTTAAAGTTGTTTTTATCACACTAAACTGTGACTAACTGTTTTGAATAGCTTCCTGTCGCTAAACGCATGCAACTTTCAAAATAAGAGCCCAGTGTGTTAACAGAATCGACCACAGAATTTACAAGAAGACTGTCAAAATAAGTTGCCTTAAATAAAATATACAAGAAACTTTATTCTCCTTTAAAAAAATTCTTAAAATATGCAATGATTAAGATCAGTGTATATGATGGAATAGTGGCATTAGAATGTGTGAGAGGCACCAAATTTGGGCTTTTTTTTGGCAGCAATTAAACATGATACAGTAGGATAACAAAGATTCTATAATACAGTATTTTCTGACTGTGAAAAATGTTATGTGAGGTGTTTGCTCTCATTTAGCTCTCAAAGTGCACGAGATTGATGCATTTTACAAGGAGATGTTTCTTTACCTGCTTGACAGTTTCGACTGAGACTCCAATCTTCCTCAGAAGCGACATTACTAGTCCTTAAATTAAATTCAATATGGAAGTGGACTTAAAATCATTGTTTTATTTTATGGCCTTTGTGCCCTGGCTTTTGGCCTTTGTGCCCTCAAAAAATTGACAACACTAAAGGCCAAGTGGCCTTGCCCCTAAAATTCCAGGCCTGCTAAGGAGTACATTTTTGATAGATGGATAGATTGATAAAAAAAAAAAAAACCATATACGTCTGTCCTCCTTTGCCGCCGCCTACCTCCAAGTGTGGTGTTATACAGTTTAATACAGTTTTGGAGCATAAAACAGCAAACAAAACAACCTATTTCACCCATTCTGCCTATACATTTGAACATATATAGGGGTGTAACTGTAATATTACATGTTATGCAAGAATATCGGCTGATTTATCTTTTCTTCAAAAATCCAGTATCCCACATGCTCTACTTGTAATGACTACAGATAGTGCTGCAAAGTTTCCCTATCGACTTTAAAGGATCATGTTTTATTTGTCTTGTCCTTGGTACAGGGTTATTTCCTCCTCAGGTTCTTGGCGAGTCAAGTGGGAGAGAAACAATTCATCACCTTCTTCAGATTATTTGTGAAGAAATACCATGGGCAACTCATTTTGTCTCAGGTGAGGCTGTAGTTTAGAAAACTTGATTAACCTAATGGAGAATTTTGTGGTTGACTTGCAGCTACTGGGGAGGCTGTTAATAAAATCTGTGCTCAGATTTGAACGGTTTTAATATGACCTGTCTCTGAGGCCCAATGTTATTTCCATAAATTAATTGGAGGCTTATGTAAGCTTCATTGCCACTGTGTTACAATAGTTGAAAATGCTCCAGCAGCATTTCAAATTGATGGCCGTACATCAGCTCAGCCACATATGTTTATTCTGTTGGGGCCGTGAAACTGAGTGATCACACCTGGAAGTCTGTACATTTGTGTGTGTGTGTGTGTGTGTGTGTGTGTGTGTGTGTGTGTGTGATATGTTCCACCTGGCTCCTGTTTCTTCAGTGGCAGGGTGAGTCTTCCCTAAATAATGGATGTAACATAAACACTGTTTAACCTTGCACTCCTGACTTAAGATCAGGTATGCCTTTCTCTTTCGTTTTTTTCTTCCTCCCACACCTCCCTAAATGCCTCCAATTCTGCCTGTCTTTTTTTTGTTCTTTCTTTTTGACAGGATTTCCTGCGAATGCTGCTGATTACCTTTCCCGGCATGGAGAGGTATGTAAGTGGCTATGAATAATGCTTACAGTGTAATTCATGAATAATGAAAAAAATGTCTAGACACATTAAAACCACTTCGGTTTGAGCTCAAGTATCGGTAGCCTGGTTTCCAGTTCCAGACAAATTAAAAAGATATGTTATTCATCAATTTTCTGTTTGAATTTAGTCATACAACTTTTTTTTTCTCAACAGATGTGACTTGTTAGTAGATTTATTTGAGCATGTGTTGATTTGGCCTCTATTCTTGGTCCAGCTGGGGAAACATGACCAGCAAAAGCTTCCAAAACCAATCCTGTTAAGAGAGCAGTCTCATCCACTCTCATATTAATTGAAGTGTAAAAGGATAACTGCTCCTCCTGCTCTCCTCCTCTCTAATTTTCTCTCTCCTTCTCTGCACTCGCTTAATCATTCAGTTCTCTATTTCTCCTGATTGCCTCATTAACCTCTTCTTCTGCCTGTCTCTGTGTCCCACTCTTTCTCCCTGTCTGTTTCTCACATTCAACTCTTGTTTTCTCACTTTTTCCTCAGCACCATTTTATCTGCTCTGAATGTTGTCTTGTTGCCTTTTCTGTCATGTGGAGTGTGCTGCTGGACTAGCAGAGATTGATTGAATTAAACAGGGGGAGTTGGGGACAGTCAATATTTGGATCTAGTGCCTCTTTCAGTAAACAACCCGCTGGAAGGTTCAGGATGAGAATAGACACTCACTGTGGAGGGTCATGGCCGCTATTTGTGCAGGGTTCAGGGTCATATATCCTGCCCGTTCCCCGGACTTAGGGGAACATAATATTTATAACACTAAACATAAAAACTATTAACACACATTTAAAAAAAAATAATTTGTTCATTGATTCGTGCTGATAAGATACCACTGTTTCCCAGGCATCACCGTCACTCTGTCACTTTTCTCTTTCTATCTATCATCATTAACAATCCCATACTGTAAAATGTATGTTTTGATTTTAAAGCAGGTCTAGGTGCTATATAAATGTTGTGAAAGTATTAAAATGCACACAGCCCATATTCAGAAACTGT
The DNA here is from genome assembly GCF_030273125.1 of Centropristis striata. NCBI lineage: Eukaryota > Metazoa > Chordata > Actinopteri > Perciformes > Serranidae > Centropristis > Centropristis striata. The sequence continues at coordinate 21,245,430 of NC_081523.1, forward strand.
GCCTTTAAATGTGCTGTTGTGATGTCACAACTACTAAAAAAGAAAGAAAGAAGACTTTTTGCACAACTGAGTGCTGAACAAGACATTTTAGCTTGACCAAAACGTTCCAATTACATTCTGTGAACTGAAAACACACAGTGAATGGGTCAAAGGTCACTGATATGTAGAGTGCTGTAGAAGCCACCAGTCAATCACAAGGGCTTTATCATTTATTTTTACTCGAAACAGGTCAATAATTTACAAAATGAACATCACGCTGTATTGAAGAAGACTTAAAACAAGCGATTGACATCATAAATTCGTTAGAAAAATGTTCACTGAGGTAATAAATTGGGTGAGAAGTAGGGTCAATTGATTTGCAACCAGTGGAGTTGCCCCCTGCTGGCCTTTTGAAAGAATACAAGTTAAAGGCAATTCCGCACTGACTTCACATTTCAGACCTGGAGATTGCTGCTTGGTAGAAACCCAACATACAAGTGTGAACGTGAAAATGAGCGTAATATATCCTCCATCCGTAACATATGTGAATAACCAATAAAATGAAACAAAGATACCAAGCTCAACATGAAAAAACTGGTAGATACACATCTTGTCTGCCTTTGTGAGACATAAAACTTATTTCTATCCAGCCTTATTATAAAATGGTACTTGACAGGTCATGTGGTGTATTAACTGTATTAACCTTTTGTTTGCCACACAAGAAAACTATGCTCACATAATACCATGTAATCCCATCTTATGGTGTGTTGCTGTTGATGTGGTAGATGTCTAGTCTTTACATACTCTATTATGGTTCAACTTCACATGCCAAGAGCTGAAATTACCTTGTGGTGAAGTCAGTGATGATGTTTTATTGTCCTTGTTCTGGGCAAATTGGTGCTTTAAACATTACTTCTTCCCATACACATTAAACAGATTTGTATGAGTTTTAATTGAGTGAAGGTCCTTTCTCCATCTGCCAAAGTTACCAGCAGATTTACAATAGGAAATGATGCAGTGAGCCTTATGGCTGGTGTATGGAAACAAGGAGTACTGCCTTGCCATTTTGGTCAGTCTGCTACTCCAGCTTAAACACTTTGGTCCAATGTTACAATATCTCAACATGTATTGGAAAGATTGCCATAAAATATGACACTGACAATCGAGTCGACACAGAATGAATTGCGAGCGTGTTAGCATGAGCTTTCAGCTCAAAGCATTGAGAAGCACAGTTTGACTGATGCAAGTTAATCCAAGTATAACATTGTAGAGTTGAGCTTGACAAGCTAAGTCTGAGATGTCCTTAAATGGCCCATGCTCATAGGTTCAACCCTTTATGGCACCATAGCAAAGTTTTCTTGCTTGTAAGGAGCATTACAGTCAAATGTAGGCTAATTTACTTATTGACAGCAACTTGTCGCCGCCACACTGTCGTGGAAAAATGGAAAATTAAAAACTAAATAATATGCATTTATTATTGCAAAATGTAGGCTGTTCTTATGAGCATTTGTTATAGTTTTCTATAAAGAAATGCAATGGAAGTATTGAATTAACCATTAACCACCTTATGTTGATTGCCAGTTGGGCAGAATTTATACAAACCAATTTATTTTTTCCTTCTTTGAGAACACGTTGCAAAATAATGTCTTAATTCCTAAAATAGACATATGTTTTGAATAAGTATTTGGTGTGTGTGTGTGTGTGCGTGTCTGTCTGTCTGTCTGTCTGTCTGTCTGTCTTCTGTTGTGTGTGTGTGTGTTTGTGTGTGTGTGTGTGTGTGTGTGTGTGTTGGTACTGGGACAGCGTATAATCATTTCTGTACTTTCTGATTAGAAAAGGTTCCTTTAAAAAATATCTAAATGTGGGAAATCACAAACTGAGCTTCCGTTAGAAGAGCGTAATTGAGAGAAAATGGGTATACAAAAATGTAAATTAAAGTGTTTTATTACAAAATCACCTCTTTAATGGGCTGAACATCACAGATTAATATACAGTAATAGCTTCAGACTAGCCAAGTGTGGAATTTTCCTTTAAGCACAGGCGGGCAGGAGTGATAATGGGGAGGGGGGTGGGGGGGGGGGGGGGGGGGGTAATGCTGTGTAGTTATTCTTCGACTCGTTGTGTACTTTGTATGCCTTACAGTTTGCATACATACTGCTGACTGCTTGTGGAATGTTTGTTTGCTTGCACATATTTCTTTGCAAGCCAATTCTGTCGCTGTGTGTTTTCTGTGTATGATATATGACCGTTTTCATGTGCAAACCAGCCACTCGTGCCTCTCCCCAGCTGCACTCACTCACACACATATATGCATAGTTGATTAGATGCAAAGGTATCAGCAATTTATTGTCTGTACATGCCTGTTTGCTTGTCCTTGCATAGGAAAGTGGGTGTGCCCTCTTTTTGTTTAAGGTGTTGGCCTCAACCTCAAGTCTGCCATGACCCCAACAGTATTTTCCCAGTGCCATGTTTTCATAGGGTGTCTTGGGCAATAACAGTCACTGCTATAATAATAGGAATAATACTAACACTTGTGCCATTGTGTTCCAGAAAAGGCCTCACCCTCGGTGCTATTTATGCTGACTGGCTCGATCGACCGGGAATTCCAAAGGTATGAGTCTTGCTTTCTTTCTGTCTTTTGCTATTTATTTAATTTAGACATATATACTGTATATGATTTCAATCATATAAGGCCAACAAGCCAAAATAACTAGTTAATTTAATCAATCAAATCAATTTAGACTGAAAATAAACTATCCACTTAACTGGATAAAATAAACCATTATATGTATGCACAATTACTTAATTAAACATAATAGTGCATTTATTAAGTAATGTTGATTTTGGACTATTAATCTGTTGCGTTAGTTATGTTACTAGAGTTTTAAGTCTCCCCTCAGACGCATCATATTTTTTAGTAATTATGTATTAATTATGTTCTCCCTCCTTTTTGTTTTTGGCCCTCACTGATGCAGATAAAATAAAGGATAATTCCTGCAGTTTATACACACCTGAAGGTAAAAAAGGCTTAGATAAAGTTCTAGGTGGGCCTTTTTTCAAGGTGGTTAAATATGTTTTGCTCCTTCTGCGTCTTCAGCAGTACATTGTTTAGCTTCCATTCCGTAACTCTAGCCAAACAGTATTCCATGTAGTTCCATGTATAGGAACTTTTCTTGTTCTGGGAGGTGTTTGCTTAAAGCATTTGCTCTTAGGTGACAGGAGTGGCCTAGCATTTGTCTCACTATTTGCCAGCTGTAATGATGCTCTCATAATGGCAATTATGTCTCTTATTGGAAGTAAATAGCTTTCAGTATATAAATACTACAGCTTAAATGACGTGTGACTATTAGCCAGAAGGTGTTTTGAAACTGCTAGACAATGCTGATGGCATATCTTTTGTTCAACTCAAAGAAAGTTTTTCAAATCGGTTTTCCCAAAATATATCATGGGGACATCTTGATGCCACTGTAAGGCACCACTATAGTTCTTAAAAGAGCACCTCTTACAGTTCTTGAATTATTATGTTGATTAATCATTATCATTACTCTTGTTATCAGACTGTTACTGTACATTGACAAGGTGAGCAGAGCTGTTCTGCCTCTGCCCTCAAACTGAGAAAGACCCATGGTCATAGATACTAGGATTGCAAGGCCACACACACACACACACACACACACACACACACACACACACACAGACAGACACACAATCAATCCACTTAAACAGCTTCTTCAATTCTCCCATCTCCATGGTAACTGATCTTAATTACCACTGTGTGTATGTGCATTTTTGTGTGTCTGTACTCTTGTTGCTGTCTGGGAACCTTCACCTTCTAGATTATGTGATGATGTAACCGGAGCCTTTCAGTGGCCTCTGAGAATGGGAAGTACAGCGTTGAGGGACTGCTGTTTTCTCACACCTGATTGGGCAATGGCTAGAGTGTTCTTGCAGAGGCTTTTTTTGTGTTTGATGTGCCAGTCACCAGCTAATAAGATCAGCCGGATCGATTGAAACCTTTTACAAATGCAAGTGCTTGTGTATTATGTACACTGGACACAAACACATTCTCTCTGCCTCTCTCTGGCTTCTCCGCCTCCCATCCATCCCTGGACAATGTGCTTGAATTGGAGAAAGGCAGGAAATGGTTTGGCCTAATAATAAACAATGACATTCACCGATCCTGGAGCAAGAGATGTGGAATGGGAAGGCCAGTGCTGGCCTATTTTAGACCTCAGAGTTTAGATGAGTAAGCATTCCCATTGGGATGATGGATCTAGGCTGAGGTACTTTGTTTAAATAAAGACTACCCTTGATTCTCCAAAGCGCTCAGCCTGATACCCTCTCCTAACTCCAACAATTTATATTAACATTTTATGTTTGCCTTTTTTATGCCTGGCTTAGCAATGAAAGCCTTTTTGTGACTAATTATCTCACACTGATATAACACAGTTATTTAAACTTCTTTACCTAGTATTTAAGCATTTTAACGTTTACTGTTCTTCCAGGCAGAAAATGAATTTGGATTTACCTTTAGGTGGTAAGCCTGCACAGCTTTATAAAAGCTATATTGGCTGATATGAGAAAGAAAAGACTGCCAATTACTGTAGCTCAAACTTACTCCATTGAAAATTAGGACCAGCTGTGGAACTTCAATACCTTTTGATTGTAGTAATTCAGCTGTGTTTGTAGCATTAGACAGTTATTACAGCAAAATCCTGAAAGTTGTTGCCATATTCTTCTTCTTCTTCTTCTTCTTCTTCAAATTTCCTATCACATTGCTTGATTCAAATCTTGATATGTAACTTGTTACTTGTGTTAACGTAGCATTGAAGACCATTGACTGTGATAGGTTTGGCTTATTTATTAGATGGAAAGAAAATAAAAGATTTTTAGACTGAACCAAATGTATTTTTTTTTAGCATTCAAAGCGTCTATTGAGGTTTTTGAACGAAGCTTTGAATGTCTTGGAACAGTGAATTCCCTGCATTCTACAGGCACTGTCAGTGGTTTTAGGCTTTTAAATAAATTTCTCACAAAATATCAAGGAAAGAGTTATTCTTACACATTTTCCTTCATAAATAGAAATATACAACTATACATCTTCTGAATTAGTTTCTCTCTTTCACCAGGCTAAGATTAGCTGAATTGCCTTGTTAACTCATAAAACGCACTTCAAACAAGCAAAATTAAACTCACCAAACCAGTCTTGGCATTAGATGAAAAAATATGCTGAATCTACTCGCTGTTTTTCCAAGCTGTCTCTCTCTGTCGTTGCTGGCCTCTTTGTAAAAAACAAGCAAGTTGTTCTTCGGAGGCAGACCGTTAAATTAGCAAAATAAAATGACAAAAATCACCCAGAAAATGACATCTGGCGATGTACTCAGCCAATCTTGATAGCTGATATATTTGTCCAATCGCTCAACCCTAGCGCAGCATTCAAATTTAGAATTTGAATGTTAGTGTTATGAAATAAGCTTTGAAGCTTGGCACTATTCTGTACAGCTGTATTGTTCTGGCATTGGTACCAAAACTCAGTTTTTTATTGTCTGGTTTTGTTTCTGGGATTAAAAGATTTTGAAGGATATCCATCCTTCTAGACAATTCAATTTAAATCAATAACTCAACTAAAAACACTGGATTGATGTCTGGGAGATATAGGGCGTGCTTCTTGTGTGTGTTAATGGGTGAGAGGTGTAACTTCTGAACACACATGATTCACCAGAGAGACACTACATGAACGGAGGCGCGGGATAAAGAGAGAGTTTGAGTTAGACAAAAGCCTTGCTATTCAGGGAATGGTAGTGGGGATCTAGGCAGCAAAAGAGCTACGTGTGGTATCCTGTTACACAATGCCAATTTACTGCTTCAACACTCACTGCATTCTATACAGCCCACTCTAACACCTCCCTCTCTCTGTACCTCTGTGTCTCTCAGTCTCTACCCATCTCCTTGGCTTTTGCACACACCTTCATGCTATTTCTGCTGGAGTACTTGTATAATACACAGAGCTGAGTACTCAGGCATGCAGTTATAGTATTGAACTTTGTGTGTGGCTATGGTAACGCTAATGGCTGACTCGCTGCATGCGTGGGAACGTTTGTATCCCATTGTATGAATATGATGCTGCATCTTTCTTGTGTGTATGTGTGTGTGTTTGTGTGTGACATTACAAATACCTCGCTTCCCTGCACCCCCTGTCTGTCTCCTTATTTTTCCCCACCACACACACACACACACACACACACACATACATACACACACACACACACACACACACACACACACACACACACACACACACACACACACTACCACAAACACACACCACCCTCAGCGTCATCGCTCTGATATGTGATTCACATCACTCGAGCAGTGGCTCTGCTGAAAGCCTTAATAAGGTTAGAGAGTAAGTGCTGTGTGTTTGTGCCTACTAGCTGCTCTCTGTGCGTAGGTGTGTGTTTGCATGCACGGCTTTACGTGTGTGTGTGTGTGTGTGTGTGTGTGTGTGTGTGTGTGTGTGTGTGTGTGTGTGTGTGTGTGTGCGTGCTGGTGGAGGAGTGGATGTGTTGAGGACTGAGGTGAGCGTCCATCCTGTAGCTGCTAGTTACTGAGACGATTTTTTCCTTCCTCCTCCTCCTCTTCTTTTCTCTCTTCTCCTCCACTCTTCCTCTTTTTCTCTCATCCTCCGGAGTCAATTCGCGAGTTTCCGTCAGAGGAACAAGTGATCGCGCTCTCCCACCTCCTCCCTCTCCTCCCACCTCTCCCTCCCCTTCCTGCTTTGCTCTCTCTCTCTCTCTCTCTCTCTCTCTCTCTCTCTCTCTCTCTCTCTCTGCCTCTGCAAAGCATTCCACTCTGTCCCGATCACTTGCCCCCGGCTCACTGCTTTCCCTTCTTCTCTGTCGTTCAGTGGCTGTATGAAAGGAGCGCCGTGTGGTCACAGGCGAGGCTGGTGGAAGAAGTCAAAGCAGAGGTAAGCACTCTCTCTCCCCTTCTCCTCTCTTTTCCTCTCTCTTCTTCTCGTCTTCAGGGAGTGGCAGACAGACTCGGGGCAGCTCTCAGATTTGAAATATTGCACCTTAGACAGCTTGATATGACTGTCATCTCATTCTCACCACTCTCTTCTCCTTCTCTCAGTTATTCCGCCACTATCTTTTTGCGCTGCCTCCTTTTTTGTTTTTCTTCTCTGTCTCATTTCCACGCTCTGTTTCACAATGTTTGATACCATCTCTTATCTCTACCTTTCATGCGCTCCATCTACCTCTCTTTTGCTCCCTGTTTCAGTCTCTCCCTCTGTCTGTCTCGGAGTGAAGTGCGGCACACAGCGCTCTACATCTGTTGCGTGTCATTCTGTGCCGCCTATCAGATTTCCTGTAAAGCTCCCATGTTGTTCTTAATTGTTTTGCCTATATTATCCAATCCTCCCGTTAATCTGTCCGTTTAAATAAAATGGAATCAGATTGAAAGAGCATTGTTGTCAAATACCCTTAAAACACAAAGAATGCTTGAGTAATCCTGTCCACTTTATGTGCTCTATTAGTGTTTGGAAACCTCACTTTTTAAAAAAAAGTATTCAAACTGTGTCACAACAGTGTATTTATTCAAGATATAAAGTGAAGCGGAGGAGAGGAGATAGAGTTTGGCCTTGATAGTGATTGGCTGTTTAATGGAGATCTATGGTGTAGGGAGTTGCTGCGCTCCAGGCTCTGTCACAGCAACATACTTTCACTATTACTCTTTTGTCTCAGCCAGCCATTTGTGTTGGTTATATATGGAGCACAAGTGAGCGCTGAAAGGTTGGAATTAATGTGCACGTGTGGAAGAGAGAGAGAGAAGGAGCTATAGACTGCTGTACATTCATGTGTGCGTGCGTCTACTACTCTGCTGCCAGAGGCTCACTGAGAGTGCGTATATGTATATTCCTGTGTGCCTCTCCACTTGAGAGATGGAAAGTGCGCCTTAAGTCTGTTTATATTTACTATTGGATCTGACCACTCACTCTGTCTCTTTCTGTTCTCCTGTCATTGCTACACCTATCTGGTTACTTCTCTTCCGTCCCCCCTTTCTCTCTGTTTCTCCTTCACACTGTCTCATCCCGCTCACTCAAAACCTGCCACTTTGTTGTCTCTCTTTGCCTCTACCCTCTCTTCTTTTTCCCGCCTTCACCACCTTACCTCACCCCCCCTCCTCCCCTTCCTCCCTCCTGCAGGTTGTAAAATGGATTCTCCTCAGTCAGAGTCATCAGGGGAAGGGCAGAAAGCGGAAGAGAATAGAGACCAAGGTGAACTACAAAGAGGTAGGAGGCCCTCTACTGTATTAAGACCTCTCTCTACCTCCCCTTTCTGCTTCACTTTTAACTCCCTGGAGTGTCCCCTTTCTCTTTTGGAAACCTCATCTCTCTATTTATCTTGGTTTTACTCTTTTTAAAGTAGCTTCCATTCTTGAGCCTTACAGTATTTTTATTTGTCTGACAACACAATTATCCCCCAATTCTGTTTATGTGTTGTGTCTGCAGGGACAGGCTACCCTGTACTTGTTTAAGTCTGTGTTTATGTCGTGTCACACACATATTTAACCTTTTAAGAGCTTGTATACATCACATGCCCTCCGCTGTTTCTGTGTGTGTGGCCATGGCCAATGTGTGTGTGGGATAGTGCCTATGTCTGTCTGGAAGGGGTGGGGTAGTCTCGACATTCTGAGTTTGAATCTGGCCTTCACTGCATCCCTCTTTATCCTCTCATACTTCCTGTCAATTTATACTGTTTCCTCATAAATAAAATGCTGAAAAATGCCATAAAATGGGCTAAAATTATGGTTTTGCTGTGTGTGTAGTGTTAATTAGTTCTCTCTAGGGATGGCTAATCCCTTCCACCCACTAATTGACACACACACTTGCACACACGCCTGCATCATTAATGAACGCACACTGATCTATAAGCCACAGAGGGCCAGAAGTCATTAGCAAGAGTAGAGCAGCTTTTATATATCACTCTCAATATGCTCAGATATTGTAGACTAGGAAACATTTGCAACATTTGCAAAGCCTCTTTTTTTTTTTTTAGACAGTGCATTTTATGGCATGAATAAGTTAGGTAAGTGCCCCTTGGTGACTTTGAATAAAATTTTGGAAGGAAAAATAAAGCAGTCATTCATTGCCAGGAATATTGTATATATCCAGTGACTTTTTAGGGCTTTAAATTTCCCTTCAACACTTCGTACTGCGGCTTTTAACAGATGTAACGTAAGCCTTATTCATCAGCAAAATACATGTTTAAGCTGTACCTGAAATCCACAGAGTTTTTCATAAAAACCCTGTGTTGGAACATGATTTTTTTGGATTAGATTACCTCCAATTCCTGTGCTGTAATTTGGAGCGCACAGTGAATGAAATGCCTGTAGAGTCTGCAGCCAGTGCAGCCCCCTTCGACCACCTGATACCTACCCCACCGTCTGGCATATTTACAACGTACACACACATACACACACGAATACACTTACTTCTAAGGGGCTGCAAAAGGGCCTCTTCCTGTGGGGGGGGGAGCAGAGAGTGCTGAAATCAGCCTCATGAAAGAATAGCCAATTACTGTCCACTTGCTCATACACAAAAGTGAGAAAGAGGAGGGAGGGAATAGACGGACGGATGGAGAGAGGGAGGGGTGTGTGTAAGGGAGGGGTGTGGGAGGTCAGCGTTTGAAGTTACACCATAAAAGCCATCCTGAAAGGAAACACGAAGTGACCCCTCCCCCCCTTTTCCATCCACCTCTCTCCCCCTGCGGCCCGGCCCTCTCCTCTACGTCTCCCTCCTTTCCCTTTGTTTCTGTGTACAGAGAGTGCCCCATGGATGGACCAGGTGTATTTTATATTACTCCTTCATGTACTTCAAACACCAAACAGCCCAATTTCTACTCAACCCCCCTCTTCCCATCTACCTCTCTCCCCTCTCTCTTCCCTGCGTCTACCAGCCTGTTGCAAGGCTATAAATCACACAACAGACCCCCAATTGGCAAAGAAGCAGAGAAGAACGGGTGGGAAGGCGGTTAAAACACAGGAGACAGGAAGGTAGACGAGGAAGAAACAGTTTGGCTTGAATCACAGATGAAGATACAACTGGAGCATAGAGCAACAAGAGTGAAATATGAAAAACAACACTTGACGCCACCACTGGGCATTATGTATCCCCTGTGGTTATCTTTTAGATCCATTCAAATTGGAATGGAAACATGAATTTAAGCCACAAAATGATGCAGTTGGGTGGAAAAATACAAAGGAAAAAGATTTAGCAGAGGATTGGAGGTGATGGAATGACAGTATGGAAAGAGAGGATGAAGAAAAGGTAGAAAAGTATTGCACAACCGAGAGCAGAAATGGATTTGAAAGACAGGATTTTAGGAGCTGAGGATTGGAGCAAGACTAGTGGTGGGTTACAAGCTGATGATTATGAATTCCAGTGAGGTAATGAATCTGTTGCGGGCATTTGAGGAAATGAAGAGCAGAGTGGATATTTGAGGAGATGAGAGAAGCACAGGAGAGATGAAATATTACTGGACTGGTCAGATGATGTAAGAGCGGTTAGGAGGAGAGGAAAGAGATGGCGATGGAGGAAAGAGGGAAGGTTGGACTTTTAGTGGGCAGGAATTAGGCTGAGCCAGGGTTGCATTTAACGCTAATGACATCATGGGTGATTAGGAAACACACACACACATTCATAAACCTATAGATGCACCCAGTGGAAAGAGCCAGACACCCCCCACAGAGCAGCCAGAGATCTGGTCAATTTAATAGAGTCAAAGTTTATTACCAACTTCCCGTTGTCTTTGTTTCTGTGGTACGTTATTGATTCACATGCATCTTAGTGCACGCGTCTGACTTTTTCTTGTGTACACGTGTAAGTTATGTGTGTGTATGTGATGAGCGTGCGTGTGTCCAGTGTGTGTGGAGAGGGATATTAGTCACGCCCGTGTGGTAATGGGCCTCATTTTGCTCTCATTTTCATCTGCGGTCTCCGTAATGAGAGGGTCCATCTGCCCCTGCTGATCAGGACAGGAAACCCTGTAGGGGGAAAAGAGCTGTGAATAGCGGGAGACCGTGGCCAACTTTTCTGGCAACGAATAGGCCACTCTGCTCTTTAAAGATGCTGTTTGTAAGTTGATATTGATCTGGGTGTTATTGATCAACTAAACTCCATGGTAAAACGCCTCAAAGATGATCAATAGGTATCATAGCATACTTAAACCATTCCTAAAACCTCAGAGTGCACCCTTACTGTATAGTATGTTCGATACTCTCAGGGTTCATGCAACAACCAGCCAACCAAAGTGGGCCTAATGGCTGACACATGAGCAATCCCGGAACATTATTGTAACTCTTACACAACCAAGTTTAAAGTTCTTGATGCTACAGGAGTAAATGACCTCCATACTCTTTCTATTTTACACTTGTGCACTAGAATGCAATATATTTGTTGCAGTATGATACATCCCAGCGCCTTTGGTGCAGATGTGATAAGGTTCTGTATATAGAAAGTGTTTACATAGCTCTTCCCCTGGATAAACAAAATGGGGAAATGGTGTAATCCTGAATTCTTGTCATTCCTGCAGAAATTGTTCTGGACCACGCTATTTTTAACGTACCTCCAAACTTATTTAGGTGGATACTGAGATCATGCTGTAATTATGAATCTATACTATATTATTTCTTTTGGTATCTTGACTGTTTGAACCACACCTAGAAATTCCAATCTTTACAGTGTTCATTTTACAGGCTAAAACAGCAACATATGATAATAAATCTCTGTGCAGAGAGGCCCAAGCTCAGAGCATAATGCATGTCAGAGCAGGGACATCTTTCTATGTGGCGTGATAGCTAAGTGCAACAGGATAGGTGGATGACGAGGCAGCCTCCATCTCAGCATGTCACCCTGCCACATCATTTGCACCTACATGGCAGTCTGCACCTTCCTGGTCGATGCCACCAGTTACTGTGAAAACACGTAGCGCCAGGTTTGTGTTTGCGGCTGAGGACATGTCAACAACAACAGGTTTAGAGGAGCAGCCTGTCTCCAAACTGAACAGTGTGATCTCTTGAAGGAGACAGGATATAATTTACTTCACTTTTGTCAGATTGGGAGTTCATTTACAGTATGTTATAGTTAAAAAGCAGGTTTGTCATTCCGATTTTATACCTGCTTTTAAGCATTTTGGAGCTGTACCTCAAGGTTATAAATCTTTATTCTAGGTCTATCTATAAGTGATAAAGTCAAAGGTAAATATAAGTGGTTTCATCTCTCATCCAAAAGCCCTCTTCAGTTTTGGGCCTTGATTTTTTTCCCCAGATACCAAGTCATATTATTTTGTTTTGAGTTCATATTCAGAAATGTTGACAAGCTCAAAACAGTGAACATATACTTAGGCTAATAATATATCAAATAATAATATTTCCATTTTTTTATACAGAAAAAACACCATTTCATCTCACCTGTCTCGCCCACGTCATAGAGCTTATTATGTCTTTGGGCATTTTGTTTTTATTATGGGCCAATAGTAGAGAGATGACAAGAGGGAGTTGGGGGATAACATGAAACAAAGGGGCCTGGCCAAACTTGAAAAAGAGTGTCCAGTAGATATCTCTTCCAACTGTTCTCTCCATTCTTGCCACCTTTTGATTTGATTTGAAGATTTTGCTCCTATAGCAGCAGGAATGCCCCAAGGATCCAGATTCTTTTTTAGGAGATAATTTAAACCCGTGGAGAAATTAACCAAGTTTAAGTGATGACTGAAGTCCCTTGTGTTGTGCTGAGGTGCAAGGTTGATGCATCAACAGGGGAGGTAGTAGTGGTAACTAAGCCTCTGTGGGAGGGTAATAAGCAGGAAGGGCATGATCAAAAAGCCTCTTCAGTTGGGTGGAGTTTGCAGGTGGTGTACAGTGCATTAGTCTACCATAATGGAGTTAGTGGAGGATGGGGGGGAAAGGCAGGAGAACAATGTGAAAATTGTTTCATTCTGTGTTGATTTGTGAAAAGGTATAAAATTACCCAACAGCCCTGTCAGTTTTTCTCTTGTTGTTTTGTTTATATAGAGTTTGACCGGTATCTATGAAATAAAGCATATCTGTTTAATAATGGTATTTTTATGGCATCTGTGTTGTTGTTGTTGTTGTTGTTGTTTTCTTTGATAAGACGTCCCTGCTTCAAAGCACACTCAGCCATATTTGGCAATACGAACTCCAACCCCAGAGCAGTGCTGACGAGAACACATCACACATCTGGTTTTCCTTCATCTCTGTTTTCCTATCTCCAGCGCACTGTCTCCTGGTTTATACCACCTTCTCCCCAACTCTTTCCCTCTTACACTCTTCTCTTACTTCCTCTGTCTCTCTCTGTCTGTTTCTCTCTCTTTCTCTCTCTGTGATTTATTGGCAATGAATCAGGGATGAGGGAGTATGCCGGAGGAGAGATGGGAACATTCAGGGAAATGGCTGTTTCCGGCCAGACTTCATCACATCAGGATGGGAAATGGTCGGAAGAAAAGTGTGTGTGTATGTGTGTGTTTCTCCATTATCAGACCAAGTGGGGATCAGCTAAGGGCTGCTCAGACACTGAGTCCACTGCTGTGAGCCACAACCCCTTAATTGTCTTTAAATTAAAGAAAGATTTCAAGCTTTGCCCACATATGGCAACACATTCAAAAGTATACAAAATCCTATGGCTTTAATAGAATATTTAAACTGCAGTATGAATAGCTGTCACTGGGATTTTATTATGTGTGGCTATATAGCTCAATTTCATGGGTCCAATTCATGTGCTGTACTCCTATACCTTACCGTGATGGAGGGTTTGTGTGCACTCGTTGCACTGGGAGCCGTGCTGTCTGAAGCTCCTGATTAGCGACTTCCCAACAGACAGATTTCCGGTGAGAGGTCAAGCAAAGAGCGATGCATCGGTTCTCTGGACTTATTTCTACTGCTTTCGTGATATCTGCTGCTTTGGTGGCATTTGTTCCAACGATAGAGACTTCATGTTGTGAAGCTGAAGGCTGAGGTGTTGTTCACAAGTAATGCATTGCCAGATAAACAGGTTGACTTGCGCAGCAACGGCAGCCATGCACATATTGTAAAAGATGGTCATGGAGAAGAGGGAAATGAGTTTGAGGGTTCTGTTCTCTAATCTACTTTTCAGTCCTCATCTATGATCATGAGCTTTGAATTGTGACTGAAGCGATATGATTATGGACGCAAGAGGAAGCTGTCATAGCTTATTAGCTATGTTGCGCCATCCATTTCTAATTAACCTCCTCTAAACTGAATGCCAAAAGAGAAATGCAGACAATTATGAGACAAGTCTTGATGACACCAATCAGACCAATAAGTCCTCCAACCCCAACGACCCCATAGGTTTTTTGTTCCTACCCTCTACACAACCTCAATGTTGCTTTTGCAGTTTTAAACATGTTAACGGTTGCAGCTTGGTTATGTTTAGGTGACAAAACTACTTAGTAAGGTTTAGGAAAAGATTGGTGCTTGGGTTGAAATCCAAGAGGGTCAGACTTTGAAGCCAATTTGATATGGGTCATTATAGGCTGCTTGTATTAAAGACCTACGATGTCGTTTTTGCGGGAGGACAGTTTCAGACAGCAGCAGAGTCATGCTCTTATCTGCTTTCTAATATGCAAGACACTGGCATCAATACATGGCCCAACACAAAAGCACACTGTACTGTAGCTACAGGAGAATAGATTACTGCTGTCCTTTGAGTACAGTAGATGAAGGTTCCCTAAGGGCTGAACTTGTGAGCTAAGTGAGAGATAGCAAAAGAGCAAGAGAGAATTGGAGAAGAAAGGAAGACGGAGCCCAGAACTTCTAAAGAGACAACAGAGCTGGAGTAAAACAACCGATCAATAAAAGCATCTTACTGGCTTTGTCATTTTCTGCAGTAACTGTTGTGAAAAGTGCTGACCAGAAGAAACAGATTGTGTGGGAATCAAGAGATCAGTGTGACAAACAACTGCTGTTTGATTCTCTCTAACACTGACTTTGCATCGATAAGCTGTTGATCCAGCATTACGTGTTAATAAAACTTTTCAGGCCACTTCTGTGCCTGTTTGAATAGAAGTTTGGGTCTGTACCTTTTTGCTTTGTGACAAAGCTGATGTAATGACCTATAAATCTGAACACCACTTCTACAGAACATATACAGAGCTGTGTGTCCACATGCTTTATTGCTCTGGTAAATGCTAACGCTTCCACTATATGAGACCCCTGAGTTAAACTTGTAAAACTCATGCCGTAGTATGACAGGATATTACTGTATAAACTGACTGAAAGTAATGTCCACTCAATGTCTGTGTGTACATGACACACAGACCTGTGTTTTTGTTTGACTGATGTGTCGCGGTGCTGTACTTCTGTCAGGTCCATTTTAACACTCTGAGCCCCCCAAGCAGTTTCAGGTGTTTTTCAGTTTTTGTTTGGTTTTGCTTTGTTTAGTTAAGTTTTTTCTGTCTCATTTTACTCACTGTGGCCTCGTTTTTCACTGCAGTATATACATCCTGCACCTCTATGGAAACAGCACAATCATGGCTAGAAGTAGGGTGAACTAAAAAACTTTTCTGCAGTATAATACAGTTATAAAGCCATACATTATACAAAAGAAGAAGACAACTAACAAAGTTAATTACTATGATTGAATGTATTAATTTACTTTACAAAAATTGGCGGGTAAAAAACTGAATAATATATGTGTGTATATATATATATATATGTGTATGTGTGTATATATACATATATATATACACACATATATTACATTCACACACACATATATATATATACACACACACACACACACACACATATAACAAGTGTTACCAATATAGGGAAAAAATGGGGTTTCCACATACGATACATTTTGAACTATTTACAACCTCTACTCACAACCCTTCCAGGTCCTCTCCACTCTGTTCTGTACAAACAGCCTGTAGTTCAGTCCAAGATTTGCTGATTTTTTTGTCATGTGCCTGTTGGTCACAGCAGAGTCATTCATGACTTCCAAGTTGCGCTAAGAAGTGCAGAATTTATTGTTTTTTACATGATCTGGTTAGTGCAAACAGACACATGTAGAAATAAGTGATTTTGATTTAGTATCCCTATTTCAAGTTCAGTCTTGCTTGCTTTTTACTGACAGAAGTGCTCATCACACATGATTCGTTCAAGGATTGTTTGAAATGTGGAAATCTGACAATAATTTCTGTTTTTAGAGTTTTTAGAGTATGATAAATGGTGTAATCTTGGCAATGTCTTTGCAAAAGAAAACCTGCCATTCAAACCTGCTGGCTGGTTATGGAGGTGCAGAGGATTAATCCCATCACAAAATCTGAGAAATAATAGGCTGTTTTACACTCCATTTCATCCAGAGTTCCTGACATCTGCGCTGATCGAGAGTGAAAACTGTTTTCCCTTTTGATAGGTGGTAAAAAGCTAAGAGAAATTCATCAGTGGGGCAAGTGTTGGAGATGGGAAGATTTATGTGTAGGAATGGGAGGAGAGGAGAGGGAGGAGATGGCTCCATTTGTGCTGTGTTAATGAGGGAGAGCAAGACAGAAAAAGAGTGAGAGAGGGTGCCAGCGTGTATTTGTCTCATTTATCACTCAGCAGCAGTTCTGTTTTCGGGGTCATTTGAAGCTCACAGCCTGTCTCATCTCGTCCGGGGACTCCCTGCAGTCTGCGTGCGTACATGAGTGTGTATATATGTATATGTGTTTGTAAATGGGGGGTATACAGTAAAAGAAGGGGGGTTGTAAAGAGATCACCATTCAGGATTGACGATGCTGACAAGCTATTTCATGGCAGGCATAGCTGCTCAGAAATACCACTTAGGGCTTCACGACTCTCTGAGGAGCTCACTCATCCACACACACACACACACACACACACACACACACACACACATACAAGAATCTGGGGGTACATGCAGGGGTAGTTATACAGAGCAAGAGTAGCTTCAACAGGCTTTTCACTGAAGTGGTCAAGAAGAACACACACCCTTACACACACACACACACACACACACACATACATACACATGTATTTTGAATCCCAGAAGCATTTGAGTGTCATTAAAGTGCAGCTGTGTTTGTCTTTCCAGCACACATGGAAAACACATCAGGGATAGAGAGAGAGAGAGAGAGAGAGAGAGAGAGAGAGAGAACACAGCCTGCTGAATATGGGTGCCACAATACGTACAAAACAAGCACGGCACTTTGTCACTCACACAAATACACATTGTTCATTTTGGAGTCAATTCAAACACAAATTTAGACGTTGAGTATAATGCACTGCTATAAAAACGCACTGTAGCGTGGAGGTCGCGGCGTTAAACCTTTGGCCAGATATTTAGTGTAGAGTCATGTTCAATATTGGGCCGGGCTGTAAAATGGAGCTGCCGTTTTAGTGGTGGGAAATGAATCAATGCTTTTCACATAAAACCTGATTTAGGCTTCACCTCATAGCTTTCATAGGTACAGTACGTAATGTTGTGTTTGTGTGTCTGTGTGTGCACGTATGAATGCGGCGTGCTGAGTGGTAAAACATCTGTCTTTCCTGGTAATGACTTGGGAGCCGACAGCGCCCTCAGACAGAACTGACGCAATTAGCCTTGTCAAATGCAGACACACACACACACACACACACAGATACACACAAAGTAATGTCAGCTGTATACTACACGGGCCATAGATGTTGAGGATTATAGAAATCCTTGCACTTAAAACCAACAAGTACGTGTCTAAGTGATCTGACGGTGTGTGTGTGTATTGTTTGCTTGCCCGAGCTGAGGCTGTCTAGCTACAGATAATTGTTGAGGAAGGTCAAATCCAAAAAGCACCATTGTTTTTCCTGTAAGCTATGTTACTTTTAAGTCTAAATTCCTGAGAATCAAATCAGTGGTCCAACCATAATTTAAAGGCATACTATATAGAAATTGTCACTTACTGTTTGTAAACATTCAAACTTGGCCATCCCTATGAAAATGAAAGCAAACCCCAGATTTGCTCTCTGTTTGGAACAAGCTGTGTTCGCCTGGGATTTTGCCTCACTTTATTTTTTTTTTTCGGCATTGTGTCCACAATTTTTTTTAGCTTTGTGCCTAAAAGGTGACAATCTTCCCAAACACAGAAAAAAAGAAAAGAGAAAATACCAGGAGAGGGCAGGGTCTCTGAAGATACAGACACCGCCAAACACTTCCAGTAGGTCCTAGATGATGAATTAGAGTGATTATTTTTGTACGAGTCTATACTTTTGTATGAGTTTTTAGGAAGACATGCATAGAAACCCTTTAATTGAAGTGGGTTGTTGTCATTAATCCAAAGGCACAAATACTATAGATTGATGGCACATGGATTAAAGATGTGTTTCAAACCAGTCATTTTCTGAAATATGAGTTTGTAAAACTAAAATTTCCAGGCTTGCTACTAACAATAATTTCCACTATTGCTTTGACTGCAGATTAGTTTTGTGATTACTCTATAAAATGTCAGAAATACCAATCACAAGTTCATCTACCAAGGGGATGCCTCCAAAATTGCTGCCAAAAGTCCAATTATTAATTCAATTTACTATTAAATAAGAATTATGAAGCTTGAAAAAGGGAACGTTTGGCATGTTTGCTTCAAAAATTACTTCGATTGATAATCACTCAAAATAGTAATCCATTAATTGACTATTTAGTTTCAGCTCAAGAAATACGCTTATGACTAAATATTACAGAGGCACAAAACTGTACAAATCTCTCTAGCTTACATCTGTCTGTTACAAAGAATAAAGCAACGTAAAATGTAGACAAATTGACTTAGCTGTATATACTGTCATTCACACTGCTAGGGGATGACAATGTAAAACTACTGTCTTAATCTTCCCGAAAGTCTGGAGTAATCCAGTATTCAGACAGACAGATATAGACACCTTTCAGTTGTTGCCAAGAGCCATACTGCAGGCGACAGCTCCATATTCTTCAGCCTGGGATATCATGTGAATGTTAAGCTGGATGTGGTCTTATCATGAGAAAAAAACCCCAGAAAGATTGTCTTCCTGGGGTTTTAATGCAAAGTAAACAGCAATTTTTGAATTACTTTCCATCTGTTTTCCCCATTGCTGTCTCTCTGTGATGCTCTCTCTTACTCCATCTCTCTTCTGTTTCTGTGGTGTCCTCTGTCAGTCTCTAATATCAGCCTCTTTTTTTCTTCCTGTGTGTGTGTGTGTGTGTGTGTGCCTGGCTCTTTGTGGTGGTGCATGACTCCACAGCTGTGTGTGCGCGTCTGTCTGTGCAGCAGATATCTGGGCTCCGTCCATCCCACATACCTCTGTCAGCTCAAACTGCTTAAACCGAGCCAGCCTGGAGTTCACACAGGAGACAACACACATACAGTACATACTGCACAAACACGCGCGCACACGCATGGATACAAAGACCTACAAACAAAGATATCTGTGTGCATTTCAAACACATTAACACAGCCCACACAAATGCAGAAAGACAAACTCGGAGTCTCTTCCTGAACATGACCTTTCTCTTTGATGTCTCCGGCTATGTTAGCTTCTTTCCACTGTCTCTTCTTCGCTTCTTGTCTCTTGCTGCCACTCCCTCTTCGTGTTTGACTCTGTCTGCTTGAGTCATCTCAGCTTTCCTCCTCCCACCCTGGCTCTAAACCTCGCTTTCTCAGTGTATCTTTCAACAGCAGTAGATGCTATCACTCCACACAGGAGGTCATCACTGGTGTTTGTGTTTTACCCCCATTATTGTTGCCATCCAACTATACCTGGGTTGAATGGATGAATTCTAGCTGTGTGTGTGTGTGTGTGTGTGTGTGTGTGTGTCTGTCTGTCTGTCTGTCTGTGCGTGTGTGTGTGTGTGTGTGTGTGTGTGTGTGTGTGTGTGTGGGTGGGTGTCTGTGGGTGTCTGTGTCTGTGTCTGTGTGTGTGTGTGTGTGTGTGTGTGTGTGTGTGTGTGTGTGTGTGTGTGTGTGTGTGTGTGTGTGTGTGTGTCCTGACATTTAGGAACCTAACTGCTACAAAATGGCATGGTGAAATTGCCAACATGCAATTGCCTGAGCTAGCAAATGGTTTTTTTATTTATTTCTTTACCCTTTTGGACATTTATGTGTGTCTCTGTGCCCTATTTACCCCACTGTGGTCGTTTTATAATGAAAAGCAGCACACACCAGTAATAATATTATCTGCAACCCCTTTGAGGGATGGTTCCGAAATTTAGAAGTGGGGTTGTATGAGGTACTTATCCATTTTCTACAACACAAACAAACTAAATGATACAGGCTATGTAGATCAACAACTCTGATCTTCTGTAAGTGTTTTTCAAACTGAACTATCCCTTTAGAGGAAAGTGCAGTGTGGCTGGAGCTCACTGTTGTTTTTTTCCCCCCGCAGGGATAATATTTAACCACGACCCCTAGGCTGCTCTCACCCTTTCCGGATCAGGCCAGAACAAATGACATGAGGAAATTAAACCTGGGTGCTCTGCTATTTTCAGCCTTAGTCACATTTCATACTTCCGTACCTTATGTGTTCAGGGAGTGGGCAGTAATCTGTGAGATAACTGAGTATATTGTGTTAGTGTGCGTTTGTGTTGAGCATCAGGGTTTAACTAAATTCCAAAGTGGTGATGATTTTGGATTGAGATGTCAGTATTTCCCTCAGAATTTAGTTCTTGGCAGGAAGACAATCTGCCAAAGCAGCATATTGACCATCTGAAGCTCTCCAGTGACATATGGAAGAATTAAAAAACAGCAGCAACAAGAATGGATACATTTGTGTAATTCTATTAATAAATAAATAGAAATAAATAAAATTTGATATTAAAGTTTTCTTTGAATTGAAATCAGTTAAAAAGCTCCTCATCACAGTGAATGGATGAAAATGAATTTGCAGAGATATGACTGTGCAAAGATACTCAGAAGGCTCCTTACTTAAACAAAAATGTTATTAAAGAATATCTGGCATTATTACATATAACTATTATACATATAATACATGACCAGAGGTAAAATAAGGGATTCATCAAATTGAAATAATAGCTAAATAAACATCAGTACTGTGTGACCAGTTGCTGACCACTTAAATAAAGAATAACAACAATAACAAAAAACACAATTTCTAAACCACTCAAGGCATTGTTTTCTGCATTATATGTTCTGTAAAAAAAAATTTCATATTGAAGCATTTTGGAAAAAATGTACACCAATACAATAGAGTCCTATATCTCTGTGGTATCGCTCTGATAAAATCAGCCAACCAATAAATTGGTATAAACCTGGTGATATTTTATATTTTTGTTATTGCCAACATATCCTATTAAAAGACCAAAACCAATCATTATTTTTAGTTTTCCCAGTCTGTGGGTTTCATTCCCAAGCTTATTGGTACTTTTTTTTTTATGAATCTTTACGAACAGGTTCAGAATATTACTTTTTAAGAGTCAGTAATTTCCTAAAACATTTTCTTAGCAAATGTTCTTCAAACATAAGTAAATGGTGCCTTTGAGTCTTGAATTCGGTGCTTTATTGAATAAAGCCAGAGTTATTGAGTACAGCAACACAATGGTGTATGTGGGTGTGACTCAAGATTAACTACAGTGCCAATTTACAATGTTCAACACAATAGAAGAACATGTCAGCCAGTGCAACAGTTTGGCTGTTTGTAATATTTTTTGGCAACAATGAAGGTCTATGCTACAGAAATATAAGCTGTGTTCTGATGTTGTGCTTTGGATACACAGGCATTGTTGTTGGTTTAATTTCTTTCATGGAGCCTGTTATCCTTTACGATGACCTTTAGAGGAGTATCTGTCTCCACCAGTTCATCCATGTGTTCTATAAAAATATCCCGTATGCCTCTGTTCTCCGCCATCCCTTTCTCCTCACCTCTCTCTTTGTCTAAGCAGACGTCCAGCTGTTTGGATGTGTCACTGTAGTACAAATGCTACAGATTTTTCTCTCTCGCACACAAACAGAGTCCTTTTGTTCCAGTCCTGTTCCAAAGGCCTCTCTCTTTCAAAGGCATACGGGTGGTGCAGGGGCAAACCACTCCAGAGCTGGATTCAATCCACGGTTGTGACTCCTACTGGTTGGTTAGGGCACCTGCATGGGGGGTAGCTGGATCTAAGGGGTTTGTTAAAGCTTTCCAGTGAAGGTGGCAGGTGACAATGAGGTGGAGGTCCGTGCATGTCTCTACCTCCCCAGAACAACAGGAGTACAGCAAGTGCCCACGACTGTCCTACAGGGGAATTGTGCTTTCCAAAATTAGGCCAAAAAAGATGCCTATCTGAAATGTGTTTGAGTTGTTGTTTGTGTCTCCAGTGGGAATGGAACAACGGGTTGTGGGAGGAGGAGGAATGGTAAGAGGGAGGCGAGGGAGGCATCCACTGGAGATAGTTAGATTTGTGGCTTGCGTCAAAGCACAGAGTGCCAGAGATTAATTAAACTTCCCCTGTTTTGGAGGTGTGTGTATGTGTGAATGACTGAGTCAGAACAGTGATGAGTAGGAGAGAAAACATGTTAATTGCCTTCATGATCGATGCCAAATTGCAGGAACATAGAATTTTACATAACAACATCCTACCTTCTGTGGCTGCACAAAGAAAAAACAAAGTGTTGAGACAATGACGGAAAACTATCTGAGGAGCCAGAGACTCAGGGCTGCTGGATTATGGCAAAAATCTTAATCACGATTATTTAATGCATTACTTTGGAAACACCATTCATTTATTGAATTAAAAAAAAAAAAAGTATTTTCTTGAATGTAAAATACAATTAGAAAATGGAGTGTGCCGACTGCCTGCTGAAAGTGGGCATGCACGTACACATAAACACGCACTTTGTGTAGGTGTGTTTGTCTTGCATGTGTGTGTATGTTTGCCCGGTTGATTCCACCTCAGAGCGTGTAGTCATTCTCCACTGCTGGGCTCACTGTGTGTGCTTTCTCAGCTTAACCCCTGACTCACAACCCCGCTGTGACTCCACGCTGCTTTTTGATTGGCCTGAGACTGTGAATTTGAAGGCCAGGAAGGAAGATGGGGGGGAAGGAGCAGCTACTTCCAGAGGTTACCCATACTAACAACCAGCAGCTGATCAAACACACACTGAAAAACACACATTCACACGAACATGCAAAGGCATAGACTGGGTTCAATATTGGGGAATTGGGAAGAAGTACACATACCGTCCTGTGCATACATATAAGAACATGCTCAAAATTGTGTCCAGCACACTTAACTAACAGCATAAATGAGGCATAGACTTGTTTGTTTTCCAAATGGGCTCTGTTGATTGGCAAAGTATTGCACGTGCTGTGAATATTTGTTTCCCATTAGACTCACGCTGGTGAAAATTCTCGCCACTTTGCCTGTTGTGAGTGCATGTGCTCGTGTCAGGGGACACATTGATGAGAAGACTGATCCAGACAGTCATCGTGATTGCAAGGTCAAAACTTCAAAAGCTTTCTTTTACCATTTTTTGTTTCGTCCCACTATGTTTGGCTCTCTCCAAAGCTCGCTATATGTTTTACATCCTGACAAGGTTTGCGACTGATTGCAACAGCCAGATTAACACGCACATGCACACAAATATACCCCCTCATCACAGCAGGCTCTGTAGGTGTTGTCGTTGTTGATTAAAGCCATTTTCCAAAATTGAAAAACAAAGAATGAATGCCATTAATGAATAGATTGCAGATAGACAGTCGCAGCTTGTAGGTCATCAGCGAGGTCATCAGTCTGTGACCGACACTATCTCAGAGATCGTCAGCTTGCTGCAGCAGGTGCGACATCATTTGAGGAGATGGTAGCTCAGAAGACAGCTCCATTTCACAAGTTAAACCATGTGACTCACAGATAACCTTTCAGCATCTCCTGTGTGTGTATTCGTGTGTGCGTGTGCTCCAATCCATTACCTGAAATTGGTTTACAAAACCTATGATGTCAGCAGGCCTTTTTATAATGTCTTTTTAGACCTTGTGAAGCCACAAGATTGCAGCATCATATCCCCACAGTGTATGACTTTATTTTTCTTAGCTTCTTATCATATTTATAGGTTTTATATTTATAGGGTGGTCTCATTACTGCTGTGCCTTACATTAAACACACCCACGCACGCTACTGCTACTGCAGTCTCCTGCTAGTGTATGAGAGGAGCACCCTGCTCACATGTGACCATGTATGTGATAATTAACTAAAGGCATCTTTTTTTATACTGAGAATTTACTGAATGGTAGTAAATCTTATGCCCAGGTTACACTGAACGTCAAACGTATGTGGACTGTTCACAGAGCAGCTGCTGCAACACTACACTTCCTCTATGATCAATGAAAGTGGTACACCAGGAGTGAGAGTAGTGGATAAGTGGTGCATATGTGCCGCGAAGATCCGCTCTACAAATGAAAAAAAAAAAAAAAAGGTCTTTCCTATTCATATTTCTAAACAAGGTGTGTGTGGCCCTTTACACAGAAATGAGTCTAACTAATATAACTACTTTGCATTAAACAGGGTTTCCATTTTGATGTCTCGTTCATCCTTTTAGCACTTATTTTGCCAGTACCAGCTGGTGGTTGGTTCGTAACTTTATTCCTTAGACTGCCTTCAGACCAAAACTGGCAGTGTGCTGAAAAAGTGTGGTACTGCATTTTGGTGATACCGAAAAGAAAGGCTAAGTCCTGTGATGGAAATGTTGAAACAGTTGTAACTTTTGCAAAATCGCAACCCAACATCAGCCCATCATATAACCAGCAAGTCGGGGAGAGAGTGTCAGATTACTGTGGTTTGTAGAAGTTAACTTACCCATATTACACAATCTTTTGGAAAAAGATGTACAGCACTTTGCTGGGTCCAAAAACTGAAGCTCACCTTCTTGATTTGCCTGTGACTCACACAACCCTACACTGTATGTGTGCTACAGGTGAAGCCTGCATTCCACTCTGCGACAGTCCGCATACATTACATGTTTAGTGTAGCCGGGGAGTCAGTCTGTTAAATACATTCAGACATTATTTGTTGGATTTAAACTTAATTCTTTGGCTAAAAATGCTGAATATTTTACTATTTAAGGAGATAAAGAATCAGAGCAGTAGAGATTATGCAGGGTTTTTAGAGAACTGAATGACCACTTGGCATAATTAAATTTTCCCTGCAAGCTACTTACAGTTTCTTTACATCATTCAGTTTTCAATTTTTCCTCCATTTAACTCCTGACCATCTGCCATTTTTAATGCACATTTTAATTCTATGCAGCTGTATAGAGAAGTTAAAACCTAATTAAAAGTGTAAGTATTTGTGATGCTACTTATGCTGTCATAGCTGTTGAGAGAATCTTAACAGCTGCTTTGCGTACTGTTCCTCCTCAAGACCCGGGCCCAGCGCTGCAGTTTGAGCAGATGAATGCTCGGCCCCTTAAATCAATTGTAAAATAAAGACGGACAGAGAGAGATAAAGGACACAAGGAGGGGCTTTTAATTGGAGGAGCCAGACACGCAGTTTGGTCCAGTGAAAAGAAGAGTGAAAAGGAGTTGGTATGGAGACGGTGGAGCAGACAGTCATGGAGACAGAGGCAGAGGGAGAGAGAAAGGGAGGGATTTGAGGGAAAGAATGAGTGAAACCTTAGTACCTGAGGCGTGGGCTGAGGCCTTTAGCTGCTGGTGCCAGAATGTGTTTTTACGAGCCTGCGGTCAGACAGAAATAAAAGGCAGCCGAGCGGTTGAATGGCATCACACACACACATTCGCATGCACACACACGATTCAATGGCCTCTCACAGTTTGGTTTTATAATGTCACAGTTATTCAATGTCTCCAACACCCATAATGCAGTGTGACTGAACAAGCAGCACACTCTCCTCAGTTGTACGGATGTAGGGAGCAAGGGAAGGAAGAGAGGAGAGGTAGGGGAGGAAAAGAAAGCAGCAGCACCTCTGTAATCTTTTCAACAGTGCCAGGGATAGAGAAAGAGGTTCTCTTATGTTCTTTGGAGTCATTATTTAGATTTTATGGTCAGTTAGTCTAGTCGTTTACTTTTTTTTATCACTCAATTCCTTTGGTGCCTTTTCCCTCTTTTAGTCTCGTTTGCTCCATCTGTTATCTATTCAAATTGTTTTGTAATTTCCCTTTTTTATTTCCCATTACTAGTAACTTACAATGAGATTGGTTCAATCGAAAATGAGTTTGAAGGTTCAAGCCATAATGCATGTGAAAAAGGGCTGAAAAAAAGTTATTTTTCTCGTATGCCACTGCGAGTAGAAGCAGAAACATATGAGAGTGATGATTCAGTAGAGGTTATCTCAGGTCCTTCTTGTAGAGATGTGATGGTAAATGGGGAGCGACCTCACACCATGGCAAGAGACTAAAAGCTGTGTAGATCATGACCCTCTTTAGCACACAGAGGATGTGCAGAGTGCGAGGGATGGATGGAGGAAATGGAAATATTTTGGATCAATCCTGTCAGTGCGTAAAGGCTCCTGAAAAAGGACACAGGCTGGCTCTCCTATGTACGGTACAGAACGCAGAGTGGTGCTCAGTGCCGTTGCCATGGAAATCCTGAGCAAGTGATGGATTATTAGAAAGGGACAGAAAAAGATTTAAGATACAGTTTATAAAGTTATACAGTTTGTCTCGGGGAAGGAAGTGCACAAGAGCTAGCGCAGACTCACAGATGTATCAATTTAATTTATCTGCAACTTTTAAGTTTAAACTTGCAGCCTGAGGAGTGTCAAAGGTAGAAATATTACAATGAAACCTCTGTCTATGCTGTGAATGTGTGTGTGAGCATGCATATTTTGTACAAAAGGCTAAAGAGCTTCGGCTCATTTTGAGCTGTACAAACATATAATACAGCAGTAGCATGACTAATGTTAGTCCCATGGTCCCATACACCCACACACATGCACTGACACACATATACACACACACACACAAATGTAGCCGCTTGCTTCTTTTGACTCTTTCTCTATTGCTCTCCCAGTCACATGGGAATAGCATGTACAGCACTGCACACACACTTTTACACACACAGCTATATATACTTTATTTCATTTATATTTTGCGGTTGGACATCATATCCTGTGTTTACTATAGCTGTTTATCTCATTGAGCTTCCAGTGACTGAGGTAAACAGTCTATATCTGTGCATGCATGCACCCATGTGTGTGTGTGTCATTGTTCGGTTGAGGTTTAGAGGTCAGTGTGTGAAGGGGACATTTCAGCAGCATATTTCCCAGAGGTCCTTGCAAGGCTCGACTCAATATAGAGCTGGTGCAACTGACCCATGTCAGCGGTTTGTGCAGAAGTGGATGTTGGTGTGTGCATTGTTTTAAATATAATGTCCATATGAGTGCAGTCTGTGTATGTGTGTGTGTGAGAACGAGGGAGCGTCGGTGTGTTCTGTCTGTTTTAGCATTAGCATTCTTCAGCTTTGACAGACAGATTGGGAATGAAATGCTTCTTTCATGTGGCAAAATTCTGCTTTGTGTGTGAGGAGATCTTTTCACATGAATCGTTGAGATGAAGAGGGATACGTTCCCCCTTCGGTAGTAAAGTGCTTTCAGCACTGTACTATTAAGGGCTATTGTTAGAGTTAGCCATGACCTGGTCATGACATGGGACTGTGGTGTGTGTTTGGCTGCCTGTATGGGCTGTTTGTAAGTGTTTGTGTGCCATTCTTCAAGCTCTACCCATTAATAAAGGAGTACTCCATGGAGTTCACCTTTCCCCCTATAATTGCTCTCTCTCTCTCTCTCTCTCTCTCTCTCTCTCTCTGTCTCTCTCTGTCGCTCTCTCGCTCTCTCTCAACCAACCCACACACACACACTCAACCATACTCAAGCTACACAGAAACACATTTTCAGTCACAGATGTGAGTTTAGATCAGTCTTAAAGCCTTAAAGCAACACTCGAGCCCTTTGCAGGTGGCTTAAATGTGTTAAAAGAAAAAGGGAGAAAATAAGCTGGGGTGAGTTCAGGTACTCTCTGCTCTCAGAAGTTTTCTTTGTGCTGGTAAATTCCGCCTTTACTGCACCGGATTCAAATTGTGTACCCAAGCATGAGCAATTCACAGGCAACAAATCATTGTTTTGTGAAGTGAATAGTGCAATAGTTTCCCCCCAAATTTAATGCAATTGAGGTTTAAAGTAGCATAAAACTGAAATAGAAAATAAAGTACCCTCAGAGTTATAATTAAAGGAATACTTCACCCTTTAAATGACCATTTCTTTGTCGACTACTTGCCTCATGTACCTTGAAGATAGCTTTTTTATGGCATGCCACCACATACAAGCGAAGAATCAGAAAACTGAGTAAATCCTTGATGAACTAAAGTTTAACTGCAACTAATGCAATATAATCCAAGTGTCATTTACCCTGTCGTATGCTCAGTACTTAAAAAAAAGAAAAAGAAAATTTATTTTGAAAAGAAATCTTATTATTTAAACATTTTGCGAGTCTGTGCGAAGATGAGTCGTGTGCATGTGAGAAAAAAAAATTCTTAAGAATTTAAGGTAACACAGGGTGAGTTATTAATATACAAGTGGTCATTTTAATGGTGAAATGTTCCTTTAAGTACTTGAGTTCCTTTGTGTTTTTGAAGAAATAGATGAGTGTATGGAAGAAGGAGTTGCTGTTGATATAAGGTGACTTCACCCTGGAGATGTTACATGTGATGATACAGACAGTCGTGTTTCTGCCAGTGAGACAAAGTGTACAGTGTCTGTGTGTGTGTGTGTGTCAGGATAACAATAGCAATATGAATTGGTTTGTAATGTACCATCATTGACCAGGAATTTGCTTTCAGAGACACTGCTGCAGACATATTGATTACCGCCATAGCAACATGAGTACATACAGGCACAACAGGACCTCACAGTCAGTCAGCGCACAGGGGTGTGTGTGTGTGTGTGTGTGTGTGTGTGTGTGTGTGCGTGTGTGTGTGAGTGTGTGAGTGTGTGAGTGAGTGAGTGAGTGAGAGAGAGAGAGAGAGAGAGAGAGAGAGAGAGTGAGCAGTGTTTTATTGCTGTGTGGACTCCTCACTTTTCAAAGGGTGGGAGAGTGAGAAGGATCATGGGTGGGCCCCCAAAGAGACCCTTTAGAGATGGAGACGCCACTTTAGAAAACACTCAGCCTTCACAAAATGGAGGGAGGAGAGGATGGAGAGAAGGGAGAGTCGATAGAGGGTGAAGGGCAAGGCTGGATATCAGATTTTCCACGGAGTTAGATGATCATCAGTGTGTGTGTGTGTGTGTGTGTGTGTGTGTGTGTGTGCGCGTGCGCGCATGTTGCACTAGTGGTGTTTGATTTGACCATTTGCCAGCTGGAGTCTGGGTGTTATTCCCTCAGCTCCAACAGCTACATGCTGAAATACTTCCTGGTTTCAGGTCAGGTATTTCCCAGCAGCGCTTGAGGAGGTTGTTTACCAAAGCAAGCTTTAAATGGATAGTCTTTTTATAAAATATATAACGCATTCTTTTCCAAGAATAGAAGTCCTCCTCCTCTGTCACTTTTTTTTTTTTGCTCTCTCTTGCGCTCTGCTTCACTCAGTCACACTCACACTTCATACCTATTTTCACATCAGTCTCTGCAGGGCTGTCAGCCATTAATTGTGTCCCAGACTGGGACCAGAGAGAAAGTGTCGCTGGGAGTGCTGGGAGGAAGCAGGAGAGAGGCAGGCAAGGCTGGGCACAGCTCTCTCCAGAGGAGGAAGTCACTCTCTCATATCGCTGCCCACATCCATCCTCGGAATAATCGTTTAAATTCACCACTGAGTTTTCAGCGTCCCTGAAGATGTTAGTCATTAGAAGAAAATAGCTTTTTTCCTTTAGCTTTACCTCAGGATAGCACAATCAGTACGTGCACTAATAAGAAGCAACAGTGGGGCATTTCCTGAAAACCTTTCTTCTTTTCTCAATTTTTAAAGCTCTGTCATCGCTGCAATCAGGGATTTCATCACAGTCTTACAACCCACAAAGACTAAATGTTCTAAAAGATGTCTTTTTCTGGCAGCGTGCGTCCCTGAGCAGTGCTGCTCCCTTTGTTTCTCTACAATAGGACGATATCAAAAAAGACAACTTCATTGCTTTGTTTCACTTCTCTCTCTGCCCTTGATTCAAATCCCAATATTTTCCCCTTTATCTGTCCTCTTTTGTAATATTTCCCAGTTGTACAAGATTCACTTGGTTTACCATATTTATTTAATCGGCATTTCAGCTCTGTTTTATTATGCTGCCGTTTCCTCCGTTTGAACGGCTGCATTAATTGCCTGATGTGTTTTTTCATCATCCCGTTCCCAGCACTGAAAAGAAAATAAATAAAACTTTTAGAAAATAAACATAAATGTGTTTTGAGAACAGACTCTCAGCATACAATATGTTAATAATTTTTGCTAGTTTAGTAGTTTGAAACTGCTGGTGCGAGCGGGATGTGACTTTTTTAAGCTCATAATATCCAATAATGTGTCTCAATATATTTTATGAGGTTGTATAAGTCTGCACTATTAATCTCATGAATTGTTTTGTCTCCTCAGGTGACGTCGGAGCAGCTAGTGATGCTTTTGGAGCTTCTGCTGGAGGAAGAGGAGCTGAGCGTGGCAGCTATGCGAGCTCTGAAGAGAACTTACAACCTACAGATGCAAGACGCTGAGGTAAGAGTGTACACACTATAAACACACACTCTCAGACATGTGAGCATTTGCATCAAAGCTCCTTAATCTCCTCCAATAATGAAATGTAGACGATTTCCTCTCCCTTTCCATCCCAAGGCGCACCGCTTAGTAATGTGTAGTAAATTCTGCTGTAATAGCAGCACTCTTCTTTACAGCCACCATTACTGACTAAATCCCACAAGTATTCGCTTCATGTTTTAGTACTGCACAAAGTTCCCTAATGGCACTATTAACGATGTTTGTGAGTGTGTGTATTTCTTGTCTGTATTTGCTCTCAGCAGCTGTGTGTTGGCGACTGAAGAGTTCTTTACTGTACAGAGCCGCCTCTCAGTACAGGAGCTTGAGCGTGAAAACACAGCTGTGTCAGAGCCCGTAAACTGTCCACCATCGTTAACACATGGCTTGTCTTGAAAAGAAAAATTTGATACATATTTCGTTTTTTACAAGATCTAATTAATTATATGAGCTGTTTTGTTGGGGCAGTGATGTATATAATGGGGCTCAGATGTTCTGATGTCCAAGTTGAGCGGTTATTGTAATGAAACCAGACATCTGAAGTTTCATCTTTTATTATTTACATTCCAAACTCCATCAGGCCACTTGTTCAAGTTCTCACACACAAAAAAAATTTGTTTGATTTACAATTTGTAACATATTTTTGTCAGTTTAATAGCTAGACATATGTTTCAGTGACTTTTATTCAGTTCTTGTGTTTGATTCTAGTAATTAACCTTGCGGTCAACAAGCCAAGGCCACTTTGCGTTTGGCCTCGGGTCCAGATTTAGGTTTAGGCCTCTTTAGTCAAACTTCCTGGCATATGAAAGCAGATTCTCGTCTGCAATTTCCAGGAAAAACTTCCGATGTTTGCTAAAAATACACAAGGCTATTATGCACATAGCCATGCGTGGAAACACACACTCTTTTTCTCTCATACACAAACATACACACTCCTGCACGCACCTGCCTAAAGGCAATGGACCTGTCCTAATGTTAGTAATCTCATTCAGAAGAGGTTAATCACCTATGTCTCTCCTTATAAATGTAGCCATTTATTCACCTCTCTCCCTCTCTGGCTCCTGCTCTGATTTTATTCATCTTCTCACTCAGCTTTTCTTTGTCTGGTACTGCATCCTCTTCAGATGAATGATCTGCTTAAAATTCTTGGACAAACACAAGAGTGCCGTTCAGCCTGTGTAGCCCCTTGCTGTTTACCTCACAGAGAGTGAGAGCTTTTTAGAGTGGATGAATATTGGATTATAGGAGTGATTCTCATGACTCTAAACAATGGTTAGTAATATCCTGAGTCATTGTGCATGAATGCAATGTCATAAAACACAGCATAGATTGTTCAGCCTATAACAGAACTGTATTATCAGTGCATGAAGTAAGAAGTCTTCTTATGATGATTTAAAATCACATTAATGTTGGATTATCCTGATTTTTCAAAATGTATTAATCTATTTTTAATGTATTTTCTAGAGCCCAATTGATATATTGGTCAGACGATTTTATCAGCTGAAATTGTGACTCGTGACTTCACTTGGACTTCCTTGGACACTTGGATCCTTTTCTATTTGTAAATACTTGATACCTCCCCTAAAACCCAAAGATTAAAAAGAAAAGTTATTAAAAAAAGTGTGTCACAAATCATTTCCCTTCACTTCCTAAATCAACTAATGTTAATGTTATTAATTCCCAGCATATTGACACTTAATTCCCCAGATCCACTTTGTTTAAACCAATCCGACAGCATCCAATCAAGTTGCAGGAAATGACTATGAAGAACAAATAAATATAAATACAAAATTTAAATTCATGATTTATGTCAATTTAAAACATTATTTCATGATGTTTATGTTATAATGGCATTACATTTGGTGAAAAGCGTGTTATGACTTGTTTAGGACTTGAAACCCAAAGTTTAGGACTTGGGGCTAGAGTGCAAAGACGCTGCACAGGGAATGTGAAAAGAAGCTTGCATGTGGGTTAAAGGTGCTGAGAAGACTGGCGTGCAAGCTAAAGATTCTGTGTGTGATCAGCGTGAGCATGTACATGATAGTGAAAGGAATATGTGGCTGACCAGCAGTGTGCGTGCAGCAGGACTGCTTTGTGAACAGTGTGAGTGACCATGAATATGTGTGTGAGTGTGCCTGTGAGCCGGAGCATGTGTTTGCATGTATGAGGGAGAGTGCATGACTTTTCCCATTCCTTTCATATGAGCCTCATGTGATGCGGGATGCTGTGTGAGTCCATGTCTGTGTGTGCATGTATGCATGTGTGTAGGTTCCCAAGCGATTTTGTGATAGCGTACATGCAAGCTTGTGTGTGTGTGTGTGTGTGTGTCAAAGGCCATCTGTCGGTCAAGCACACAGGACACATTGTCTGTTCGTGACCAGGTTAGACTCACTCCTCCAGTGACTTGGGACTTCACTGGACCACATCAAGTCTGCTTCCCCAACAACATGTGGAGCCGAGTAGAAGAGGAGGGTTATTAACAGTAAAGGAGTCTCTAGGAAAAATGTCAAACCAAGTTTATTTGTATAGCTTTTCATCACAATGACTGTCTCAGTGGGCTTCACAGACAGGAAACAAAAACAGCTTCTCAAGTGAACAAGAACACTGGTCCAGATTGATGCATCACTAAACTCCTAAAAACTACTGGCCCGAGACTTCATGGGCCAAGGAAGAACCCATTCATTTTTAAAGCGGATCTGATTCACAAATTGTTTTCACTTTCTTAAATATCACAATATAGGGCAAGGCCTGCGCAGGTTTATTCATTGATGAGTTGATTGACAGAAAATTTGTTAAATATTTAAAAAATTGTTTAAGTGTATTTTAAGTGTAAATGGTAATGGACCTGCACTTATATAGCGCTTTTCTAGTCGCTTTGCGACCACTCAAAGTGCTTTACACTACAGACTGCGCTCATTCATCCTTTCACACACACATTCATACTGGTGGCAGAGGTTACCCTAAACGGTCCCACCTGCCACTATTGGGAATTCATTCACACACCGATGAACACAGCATCGGGAGCAATTTGGGGTTCAGTATCTTGCTCAAGATACTTCGACATGTAGGCTGCGACGGTCTGGGATCGAACAACCAACCCTTCGGTTGGGGGCCAACCAACTCTACCAACTGAGCCACAGCAGCACAGCACATTTGTGATGATCTGCTAATTTGATTGTGTTATGTAATAGTAAATTGATTGTCTTTATACAAAACAAGCAATTTAAATACACTAGCTTGCAAGAAATTATATATAATTTTTCAGCCACTTTTTATTGCAGTTTTTGCTAATATACAGATTACAATATATCTCCTGTCATTATGTGAGGCTGACTTTGGGCTTCTTTGCTGGCGTTGGACAAGTCAAGACCAACATTTGCATCTTTGCTCCATGCATACTTTTGCATGCCTGTCTTGCCTATAACTCTTTGTTTGTCATGGTAAACGCGAGCACACACGGAGTACATTAGCATATGTGTCGGAATCAGTGGTGGTGGTAGTGGAGGGTGAAGGGGGGGCAGGGGTGCAGTAATAAATGAAGGAATGTCACCATGTTATTGCATGTGCTGTCAGAGAGAGAGGCCCAGCGAGAGGAAACTGAGTAAAAAGGGGGTAAGGAGAGGTGCACCAGGCAGCTGCTCTGCCCCAGGGCTCTCCCCAGGAATGTAACCCAGTGCACGGAACAGCTGCCGGGGCTACGCAGGCCAGAAGGGCAGGGCTGGCACCAGAGGGTACACATACTGTACACACTTGTGCACACTCCCACATTCATGAATACAGACACACATATCCTTGATCCCATGTGGGCATACGATTGAAGAGCGTGCTACACTTAACGTTTAGTCTTTTCTTCTTTTACATCTGAGTTTGGAGTTTTTGCAGCTTTCTGGAGTAAACTGATGCAGAGAGCTGTAGGAAAAAAGGAAGATTTTAAATTTGGACAAAATAGAAACTAGAAAGCCCTTCTGAGGCTAATTAAACTCATGTTTATTGAGTAGGTTGTGGAGATAATGTGAGGATTTAAATGTGGCTCTTCTAAATGGAGCATTACTAGGTCTCCATTCTCATGCTGCATAAACAGGTGGAGGGCAGCGCAACATTTCTGGCACAAACAATCAACAAAAGCTCTATTAAGAGTGTGAACACCATCACGCAGCACTCAGGTAGATTCATTTGGCTCCCTTCTAGACTGCTACCTCAAAATGAATATCTGTACAAGTGCTGCAGAAATGCCCAAAACCTTGAGCTGTTGAAATACAATCCATCACCCACGCCTGGTCACTGTACTCTCCAAAGGACTAGTTTGTTATCCTGACTGTGTGGAGATAGTTATGGAGGAGATTTAAATACCCAGTGAAAAACCAGCCAAGAGAAACTGTCAGGCTTTAAAGTAGCGACAGTGCTTTAAAAGATGTTTCATCTGGATTTTTTTTTATCACTCTGCCGTCTCTTTTTATCATCCTCTGTCAGTCTCCTCTACAAGAGTGTATCCGTGCACACGTGTGCCTCGTATGCACGCCCGCGCACACGCACAGACACACACGTGCACGCTGATAGCAGATGATGAAAGATGATGGCTCAGGCAGGGACAGAGCCAGTCTCTGATCTCTCCTGTAACCGCGGCAACAGAGCTCCTATTGATCCTCTGGGAGAAAGGCCAGGCATTAGCTTTCACACACACAAATACACACACATACAGTAAAAACACACCTATACACACACACACACACACACACACACACACACACACACATGCATGTTGTCAATAGAAGTTTTGAACATGAACTTTAGATTGAGAATACTTCCTTTCAAAAACAAAGTTCACGTCTGTTAATCCTCAGATTCTGGATGAATCTATTCATTGTCAGCCGAGCAGCTTTGTCTCTCAGCTTGTCAGAT
This sequence comes from Centropristis striata, assembly GCF_030273125.1. Lineage (NCBI taxonomy): Eukaryota > Metazoa > Chordata > Actinopteri > Perciformes > Serranidae > Centropristis > Centropristis striata. The sequence continues at coordinate 21,281,011 of NC_081523.1, forward strand.
GAGCTGTTTGTCTTTTGTTACTGGCATTGAAAGAGACCTGTTCACATTAATGTGTGAGTGCATTGGCCAAAAACATGAAAATAATATAAACAGATCATAAATCCTTGCCATTAAAGCGACTTTTTCATAATCGGCAGATATTGGCCTATCAAAGTCATATCCCATATGTGCCGTTGTGAAAACTTTTTTTTTACACAATATATAGTGCATAAAATGTTGCTTGCCATGTTTGGCGATAGAAATGGTGTTAGCTATTGATTTATGCTTCTTCTTTTTAAATAGCCATTGAGTGAAACTGAACCATAATGATGTTTATTTAATTATATATGTTATGCCTGTTTATTATTTTTTTTCCAGTTATCATTTATAGAATTGGCTGATAAATAAATACATTGTTTGTATAATGTATAATAATGTTAGGAAATATGTATTAAAGTGTTATGTTTGAGAAAGTAGCTCACTGGCTACATTTGCAGAGTGGTTAAAAAATCAGTGAACAATCCACATAAAAATATATCGGCTATCGATTAATTTTTCACCTCTAAAAACAGTATCAGTATCAAAGCAGTCTCATAAATCCCATATCTATCTGGCTCTAAGAGTGACCTTAAAAAACAGACATCAAGGTGGATATGGGCAAGTGCAAGTGTTTTAATGTACAATGTATCTTCAGTTTGAAGTGAGCAATTAGGTTTTTTTTAAAAATGTTTTAATGCCTTTTCGGCAGGTTTGAAAAGCATGCCAAAAGACAAAATCTCTCCATTTAACATAGCCAGAAACTATAAATACAGATATTATCTTGAGATTTTCAATTTCCAACGGTCCTTGAATGACCAATTTGTGATGAATGCCTCCATCAGGAACCAACTCACTTTATTGTACATGTCTCGTTTAAAATATTATTTAAAAGTCCCTGAAACTGCTTTGAGTTCAGAGGCTTAAATAGGAGATTTTTCTATCTTAAGTTCAGATCAGTTGTCTGATTCCATTAATAATTGTATTCTTTGCTCTTTCTTTTGCTTCCAGATCCGACATCGCTGGTGTGAGCTTGTGGTCAAACATGCGGACAATCGTGCTTACGGAGATGTGGAACACTTTCTGCTTCATGACCAGGTAAATAGACACACCTGTCCTGTATGATACAATGAAAAGCTTTTAAAACACTGATTCAACATGAGAGAAAAGTAATAAACAGATTTATTGTGTGTGTGTGTGTGTGTGTGTGTGTGTGTGTGTGTGTTTACCAGGCCATGGGTGTGTATCTGTATGGGGAGCTGATGGTTCAAGAGGACGCTGAGCAGCAGGCTCTTGCCCGTCGCTGCCTGTCATCGGTCCAGGAAGAAATGGACCAATCAGCACGCAGAGTGGTGGAGGAGATGGTCCTATGACATTGGAGGTGAAGTGTCATTCTCAGTTATTAATTAGTCTTTTGTCAACCATGCTGGGTGTCGGTTTTTTTATACCTTGGTAGTATTCAGTAGTCAGTTAAACTGAGATGCAAAATGCAAATTTTCATCTTCCTTCTTTGCATTTTTATGTCTAAACATCATAATTTACATCATGAGTTATTCTAACAAGCTGAATCAGAAATGTAATAATACATTTGTGTCAGTTTTCATGGGGGTGTGGATGCCATTGTAATTCATCTTCCATTTTATTAGTATTTCACCATATAAAAGACAATATTTCTATCTCTTATCTGACCTTTTAGTCTGAGGTGGTGACCGTAAAAGAAAGCTTTGTGTTGGATTGATCCTGATTCCATCTGCCCCAGCGGACAGTCCACACTTGAGTCACTTGGCTACCTATACTTCACATTCCTCTCTGATCCCATTGAGTGTGTGTTTGTAGACTCAGAATGGGGCCTTTTCCGTGGTTTCACAGCAGCGCCATCAGGATGTGTTTGTCAGAGAAGGAATTTGGGAATGTGTTCCTCAAACAAACGAGAGAGGGAAGAAAGAAAAAGAGAGAGAACGGGTCAGCGAGCGTTTTCTGAGGGGCTCAGTGCGTGTCTCTACTCGATGTGGGGTGATTTTTATACTGTTGACCCTGAAATTCCTCCTGTGTGTGTGTGTGTGTGTGTGTGTGCATAACCATTCAGCTTTTTGACAGTTCAGAACAGTGTGGGGTTTATTGCTCTCACACTAAATGAAGGGAAGAGAGAAATTTATGGTTAAGACGGACAGACAGACAGCAGAGGAGGAAGAGAGGGAGCGGAAGGGAGGACTGGAGTGAAGACAGGTCTCTTTGAAGCTGCTGATCTTTTCATAACAGTCCTGCTATTACTGACACTAACCTTTGAATAATGAGAGCAGCAGGCAATTAAACAGATCTTGGCTCGACAATTGAACTAGAATAACCCAGCTATTCTTCAAAGCTTTTAAACAGTACAGAAGTATACTATGGATCAAATGCTACATTATATTGAACTAAAAATACAAAACCCAAATATATTAAATTTATAATAATGTTAAACAGAGAAGAGCAGAAAATCTTCATATTTCAGAAGCTGAACAAGCAGATGTGTGGCATATCTGCTTCAAGAATGACTTAAACTATTCATCTGTTGTCAAACTAGTTGCTATTGTCATTCTACTAATTAATCTGCCTAATTATTTCAAGGGTAAAGAACTAAGAAATATTTGGTATCTTCAGCAGACAAATTGAGTCTCCATGCTCCATCCTCTACGGGAAGATGCAGAACCGCATGGATTTCTCCGAGGAAAGATCAGGCTACATCACAAATGGTGAAACCATGGCATCTGATCAATCAGTATATTAATACTATACTAATAATAATAATAATTCACTTGACCTTAATTTGCAACATAAAAGTGAAACATTTTATAAAACGTCACAAAAGTAAAAAGTCTTGTAATATCCTCCAATAACACTTTGTTGGGTGGAAATTTTCTATTTCCAAGTATTTCAATGAGGGCCCTATAAAGGCTACATTATAGTGTGGTTTGATCAGATTTGATTGACAGTGGCATCTCCCTGGTAATATTAGCCAACAACTCCCACTACTGTGATCAGATTCAGATAATGATAAACACAACTTTCCCACCTTCCATGCCTGCTACCTGTTACATTAGCACAGATAAAACATAAATCAAGAAATATAACCCATCACTCATATGCCACATTTCCACTGCACAGAACTGACACGGCTCTACTTAACTAGACTCTTTTCTTGGGTTTTCTTTCGGCAAAGTCGTGGCTCGTGTCTGTAACCTTGTGCTTTTTGGTTTTAAAAAAATTAAGCATAAAGGGCATCCAGCATTGTGACTACAGGCGCCACATTTACTGTATGATGGCACTGACACAAACTTAGCCAGCTGTCTTATTATCCAGCACACTCCCAATTCAGCAAGTGTGAGGTTAAACACATGTCTGTGACCTTGGTCAACACAGGCTGCGTCAAAAGGAGCTGCTAAATACTTGTCCATGTCAACCTGAGTGACTTATAGCCCTAAATCCTTTTTTTAGGCCGTGACCAAGCCACTACAAGACAGGCTTTTATCTTCAGACACACACACACACACACACACACACACACACAGCTTTATGCATTTGCACAGGATGTGAAAGGCTTTCTAGACAAGTGCTCGGCATCTGGCTCTGTCCTGATAAATCTCTCAGACACACACACACATACAGCGCACACATATGTAGCGCCTATCTGTCTGTGCCCGCAGATCTTTTGTCATCATCCTCCTCTCCCTCACCACACCTCCCCGCGGAGCCTCGCTACGAGTACAGGAGGACTGAAACAGAGCAGTTAAAACACCTTAAAAAGAATAGAAGAAGAAAAGAGGCATTTAGAGATTTATATCCTAACTTTTACTTCTTCCCTTTGGACTGAACCAAACAAGCTTCTGTAAACATCAATGGATCATGCTGGTCAACTGAGCTCAGGTCCAGATCTCACTCCAATTAAAATGATGGATGAAGCAACCTCCTCACTGCTTTTTCATATTGCACTGTGGGGAGATGGATTTATGTTTTACTGCTCAGTTTGTGTGCCCCCACCATCTTTTCCTAAGTAGAGCAGTCCTCCCTGTACCCTTTATGCCCTCACACACTCACTCACTCGCTCACACACACACACACACACACACACACACCATAGTACAGTGGGATTAGGCTGAGGCGGGCTGAGAGGGTTTTAACTGAAAACAACATGTCTGTCAAGGCGCACTCCCTGCTCTGTGTTTTTAAACCTAAAAAGCACAACCCTTTAAAGGAGAAGGGTGGTCTCCCCCTGTCCTTTTTTTCTCTTTTTCCCTCCCCGCTCACTCCCTCGTTCTTTTCTTCCCCCGGTACATGCCTCTGGAATCCCTCTTGATCCGCTTAATGAGGGGCATATCGCCGGGTTAGCCGAGCGTGGCGAAAGGGAGAGGAGGAGAGGGGTAACCAAGGAAATAGTGTGAGAGAGGGAGTGAGGATCTACAGGTCTGGTCTTTCATGACTGCACTCTGATAGCAGACACAAGGGAGAAAGAGGAACAGATAGGACAAACAAAGTTAGAGATTTACATGTGTAGGGGTTACAGGTTAGTGCTGGACTTGAGGATGTAGTTAGAGCAAGGGGGACAAAAGAAAGACAGAGAGAAGGATCTTGTTCTTTCATGTCTGGGCTGTGAGGGTTCCTGGCGTGCTGATTTGTGACTTATGATAAAATCACATTGCCAGGGATTACCACACAGCCCTGACCCAGCCGGCTGCCATGGCAACCACAACCCCTCCTATACACACACACACACACACACACACACACACACACACACACACACACGTTTGTCCGCCAGAAACTTAAAACTAAAGAAGACATGATTATCTAAGAGTCTTTGTGATTGTGTTTGAGGAGCTGATGATTTGGAAGTACAGAGAGAAAAAAAGAGGTTGATGAGGGAGCCAGAGGGTCTTGATGATAGTGTTTTGTAAGAGTGTGTGTGTGTGTGTGTGTGTGTGTGTGTCTGTGTGTCTGTGTGTTTGTGTGTGTGTGTGTGTGTGTGTGTGTATACACATGTCAGTTGGCCAGACAGGTTTTGTATCCTCTCTCCAGCCAGGCACAGAGCTTAGCTGATTGGTGAACAGTGATTGATTTCCTCTTTGTTCACAGTGGCTAAGTTCTGCACCTGAGGAGAGCATGACCCAGACAAGCAGACAAAGCAAGACAATGAACGTGTGTGACAGAAAGAGAGAACAGAAATGTTCTTTGAAGTTTTTACAGTGGTGACTGTGTGTGTGTTTGTGTTTTTGTGTGAACACAGTTGAGTTCAATTATCTAATGTGTGTTTATACATTTCAGTCACAGAACTCCTTCCCCTTTGTCCTCTACTGTTTTCTCGCCTTTTCCTTGTTTGTCCTGCATCCTTTCACCTTTCTCTTCATTCTCTTATCTCATTTCAATCTTCCCCTCCCTTGCTCTTTATCCTGCTTTTTCCTTCAGTTTGGCCTAACCTCAGTTGGAATAACTCTCCTCTCTTCCAGCCTCACTTGTCTATAAAACTTTCCACTGAGACCCTCTCACTCAGAAGAATTAAACACACAAGCCTCCGACAAACTCGAAACCCTGTGCAACATTACTAATGAGCGCCGCTCTACGCTCTCCTGCTTTGCCTGTTGTTCTTTCCATTTTCTTTCATCTTGCTTTCTTGCTCTCTCCTTTCACCCCTCTGCTTCTGTCTCCTTTTCGTTACGTAGTATGAAAGATAATCCGGCAGATGATGCCGGTTTGCATGCTCTGTAGTTCTATCGAAGGTGAGAGTGAGTACCTCAGGAGAGAGACTGTACTTCCAGTACTAATGAGGCCTGGGGAGACCCAAACGCTGCTTAATGCTGCTGACAGATATTTCATCAATCCGGGAGCAGTGGCTACCATCAGCACCCTCATCATCATCATCATAATTGTCCTTCATCTCCACTGTTCTCTCTTTCTTACAGCAGACACTCGCTGTGTCCCAAAGTCATACTACACACCAAGTCTTTACAGCTCACACATACCATTCTATACTAAAAGGACTTTTTTAATATGTGCACTGTTGAATGACCATATCCTATGTTTATACCAACCACCCATCAGTTTATCCTTGGTCGGGTCGCGGGGGCAGCAGGATAAAGCAAAGTATTCCAGATGTCCCTCTCCCCAGCAACGTTTTCTAACTCTTACCGGGGAACCCTGAGGTGTTCCCAGGCCAGATGAGATATATAATCCCTCCAGCATGTTCTGGGTCTAATCCGGGGCCTCTCACCAGTCGGACCTACTCAGAAAATCTCTAATGGGAGGCGCCCAGGAGGCATCCTAATCAGATACTCGAATCACCTCATCTGGCCCCTTTTGACGCAGAGGAGCAGCAGCTCTGCTCTGAGCTCCCTCCTGATGTCTGAGCTCCTAACCCTATCTCTAAGGCTCAGGCTGCCTCCCTATGGAGGTGGATACAGCCGCTTGAATCCACAATCTTTCAGTCACTACCAACGTCATGACCGTAGCTGAGGGTTGGAACATAGAAGGAGTCGTAAATCGTAAGCTTTGCCTTCAGCTCAGCTCCCTTTTCACCACAAAGGTCTGGCACAAAAAACCTGTCTATCTCTTGCTCCATTTCACCCTCACTGTGAACCCAAGATATGTGAGCTCCTTTGCTCAGACTATGGACACTCCTCCTTTTTCTGGAAGTTACGATCAGCCAACATATAAAGTGATAAATCTGCTATAAGCTAATGTTCTGTGATACGTAGAATAAAGACTCTGTCCTACCAGCACCTCTTATCAAAAAAGGTATAAAGTGTTTACTAATGAGCTTTAATCTGTGGAAAAAAACAAAGTGTTAAAATAACAAGTTGTGGATTTATCGGAGGTTATGTGCTGTCGATATATTTCACAAAATGTCAAACTACTCCTTTAACTTGACAGTTTAGTTGAGACATAGCAGGGTGAAAAAGGTTGACGGGGCCTGCAGAAAATCAGTGCTCAAAATCATCCTTTAGATACGTAAAGTGCTTCAAGATTTAAACTTCAAATCACTTTGGCAGTGAAAAGTGCCGTCCGTGCATCCCTGGCTGATAAGTATTGATTTCTGATCTAATCTTGGCCAGAGGAAGCAGAGATACAGAGATCCATAAAGCAGACGGATTCTCACTGAACACATTTCCACACTGTGAAGGAAAACAAGACAGACGCATCAAAGGAAAGGAATCTTGCACTGATTTCAGAGCTTTCCATCATTTAGGGATGTCAGTTTCAGTTTATCGGGACAATTAAGTGTTTCTGCAGTGGATTAACTGCACGAGATATGAGCTTCTCTTGTTGTGCCTCAGATAAACAAAAGGCTGTGATCCTGTAAAACACCCACTGATAACGAGAAAAGCAGGAATTGTCAATTGGGTCACAGCACACACATTGTTTCAAGTGTTACAGACTGCGCCGAGAGAGAGGGTTTTCAAATTAGTCAAGATAAGCTTTAATCAAGAAAAAACAGTATAACTAACTAGGGACAAACTTTCTCAGAAACATGAGCCGTTTTGTCATGCAAGTTTCTATTTAGCATGCCCAGTCTGCCAACACAATGATCAATAAATCTCAGTCTGTCCCAAGAAATAGATTTGTTTTGGAAGTTATACAACAACTTCCATTTGCATCGTCCTACCAAACAAAAAGTTTCTCAGAAAAACAAGTGCCAACAAACTGAATTCATCATCCAAGCTGTCAATAACTCCAACTGGACTACATGCAAAGAATAAATTATGTATAATTTTAAGTTTACCTTTTCTATAACACGGCTGCAGTCCACTGTTATACCAGCTAATCGGAATGCAAAGCTATACCGTTCTGGACCGAACGCTCCCTAATCAAAACAGTGACAGATGGCTGGAAAAGTATTTTAGTACTGCTCTGCCCATTTTTGGCAATCAGAATATGAGGCGTGAGGAAGTATTATAGCGCTCTATATTCACAACGACAAAATGGCGACTAAACGAGGACAGATGTGTGAATTAGAAATGAGGGCCATGTGGAGCCTGCCATTTTTAGACCTATATTTAGGGCCTGTTAAAAGAGTAATGACCATCAAAGGCCTGTAAAAGAGAGGAATTGCCATCAGAGCCCATATCTAAAAGGTGATTTATTACACTCTAATGGGAGGGAAATGGTGCTCTGCACATCAAAGGACAAAGCAACATTGTGTAAAGACACCGAAAATAAACGTATATGGGGCCCACACCACCCACACCGTCTTCTCTTGACGCAACTAGAATTAACCAATTGTCTCTTCAATATCAAGTATATTTTAGTGAGTTGTTGCATTTATTTTTTTAAAGTGTAAATGGGCAACTTTTTCTATTTTAAGTGATGCAGTATGTATGCATGCTTCTTGCAGAAGGTGGTGGAATGTGATTTTGATGGATTTATAGTTGGGTTTTTATGATCAGACTCCTGAAATAGTCTGAAAGCCTTTTATGCCAACAATGTACCAATCATTTTGGATAGCTCCAACCAACCAGCAGCGGTCTTGCTGACACTGCGGTGGAGGTTTCTACCGTGTCAACCACACCTTTCAGCAGCTTGTGAAATCCAACAATCTCAGAGTTTAAATGAACCTACAGTAGTGTGGTTTCTTGTGGGTTTGGCAATGCGGAACGCTGCTTGACACGCAGTCTGAGCTGGCATTGCTTTTTGGTTCATTACAGTCAAAAAAAAAAAAAGAAGTATGTGTTCATAGCTTGCCAGTGCTTCGTGAGAAAGAGAGAAAAGAGATTTGGACTTGGCTTCCTGTGCCTACTGAGCTGATAATCAGTCCTATACAACCACTGGCTCAGTTCAGCAGGAACAGGAGTCCAGTCCACTCACCACAGAACCACAAGCCAACACGAGTACTGGCCTCAACCGACGTCCAACAAATTATACAAGTTTTCACACTGCATCTGCATAAGTGTCTGATGAATTGAGCTATTTTTTAGGAGAACATCTATAACGTCATGCATTTAAGGGAGTGTTTCAGTTACTGATACATCAGTTAGGCCTAGCTTATTGCAGATATATATGTGTGTGTGTGTGTGTGTATATATACACAAATATATACATATATATGTGTGTGTGTATATATATCTGCAATAATAATATGTATTGCAGAGATGATTTGTCAATTAAACAATTATTTCATTGCCTAGAAAATTAATAAATAAATTCCAAGAATTTTTGATAATTAATAAAACTTTGATGTAAGGATTTCATCTGTTTTATGTGACTGTAGGTTGGATATATTTTAACTGTTGGACTCACAAAACATGCAATTGAAGAAGATTGAGATTGGGTTTCTGGGAAATGTTTATATTTGCTATTTGTTTTGGGCTGCAACTAACAATTACATAAATTATTGATTAATTTGCCAATTAGCTTATTGATGAACTGATTAATCATTTGTTAATAAAATATCAGAAAATAGTGAAAAACGTCCTAGAGTCCAAGGTGATGTTTTTAAATGGTATGCGTGCTTTGACCTACATTGAAGCATGAATTATTTGCTTTTTTGCTTAAAAAATTACATTACATTACATTAAATTACATAACATTTCATCATCAATAATATAATCAATTCATTTTCTGTCAATAAACACAACTCGAATAATCGAGTAAGCCCTAATTTTATACATATTAGCATAAATATTATTACAGCAAAGATGTTTGCAGTTCAATGCTAGAAATAGTGTTGGCATTACATAGTTTGTCCACCAGAGGGCACATTTTTTAATCACTAAATTTTATTTATGAGACGCTTATCAAAAACTATACTAGTAGATCCGTTTTTTAAATGGTTTCAAAATTCAAATACTGGCATGTGACTCCAAAACTCAGTATCGGATGGGTTCCTTATTTTCAGCCAAACAACATTTGGATTATTTATCTTGACTGAACGTGCACAGTAATCAGTGTTTGCCCTCACATCAGGTAGCCACCAACAGAACAGCCAGAGGACTGTAGATGTCTACCGAATGTTCTGTTCTGCTCTAATCCGAATGTATCTTTCTCTTCCAGGTTGCAGACTACAGAAGGAGATGACAGGAGTTTGGCACTCGGGGCTTACGAGGGTCCGGCGCTCACCTCCTCTTCCTCTGTAGGAGTGGGGACGCTGCAGAATCGCTCAGCAGTGTGAACACCAGAAGGCTGCGCTCGTACGCCACAGCCAAGGCCAACTGGCGAGGTTTAGAGCACAGCAGTTCTGTCCATTCAATTCAAGAAATAACTGGTGTGTGTGTGACCAATAACAATACAAGCTGTTCCTCGAGAGATGCCATGTTGTTGACTACAGTGTTGTTGTGGTAAGAGAGAAAAATTACATAATTTCACATTTTCGTTTTGAGAGATATTGAGGTGGATGGAGACACTGCACATCCATCCATGTTTAAGAACCTGAGCTGCTGTGTTTAGGTTAGTTTCTGTGTGTGCAGGTGGGAGTTCATGTCTGTTTAGTCTGAAGCCATGATCTGGTTCTTAGACAGGAAATACTTTCAGTGGAGACACATTTTTATACATAACAAATTACTTCACTCTGGCCAGTAATGACACCGGAAAATATACAACCTCTCGGGGCATTTCTATATGTGTAAATGATGGTTTTGTAACGGCTGTGCCAACAAATAATAATGATAAACCTGTTTTTGTCTTTGTTTTTTTTTAAGGGATTTATTTTTATATGTTCCTGTTAAATAAAATGTTTTCACAAAAAAATGCATTAGTTTTTTAAATCTTATTCCATCAACGAAGAAGCAAAACCTGAATATCATTTAATACCCTGTGCCTATTATACTGATTTTATATGTAACTAGGTATGAATAGCATTGAATTTCATAGACATCTGTATAACTAAATTAGCTACGCATGTGTGTTATATGTCTTAGTGAAATCCAAGTATACTTTTCTATTCACTAATCCAGTAAAGAAAATTGGATGTTAGATTTCTGTATTAAACATGGGTTCCTGCACAAACAATGTATTACTGTGTGATACTACACTACAGTGTTTGTTGCATTGACTGCAATAACACCAGCTTTCTATTCTTGTCAAATAAAGAGAGATCTATTTGACTGATCCTTTCTTGTTAGAAAGGTGACAGCAGTCCACTTTACCTGACCAACTTATTACAATCCAATCTTATGTTAAACACAAAAGAAAGTGGTAGCATCCATGATATGACATACTTATTTAGCTAAATTGCATAGCAAAAGCATTAAACTGATCTTTATTAATATGACCTCATCTGCTACAAAAGAACTCCAGTAATTACTACAATCTTTCACCCACTTTTTGCTTGTAATAGTGGAAAAGAAATACGCACACAAATCACACATTACAAGTACATCTTGTACCAAATTGAAACCAAAACATCAATCATCCAGCATGACGCCAGACAGTGAGTCATTTTGCTTAGACGGCACAAGAAATGTAAATATACAAAATGCATTTGTTTACATGTCTGTCCAGCTTCGACAACAGTCAATCAGTAGTCATAAAGCATGTGATGTAGAAGCACAAGCATAGTATTCTCAAATGTCTGGCTCCAGTGGTAATTTTAAATGTCTGCATTTAAAATTATGAATCAAACACAAAAGGACAGAGAGCTATTTTCCATCTTAATAAATAATGCAGTGATAGAAAATGCACGCAGAGAAAGACATTACATTAAATTATTTACATTTTATTGTATATTCAGTACTGTGTCAATTTGTTTTTCATATAAAAATATTTAAATACAAACAATATTTGTCTAAAGATAACTGGCGTGTGGTTTTCCTGTCCTCAAAACCTAAATGTCTTTTAATCAGCGTGTATACCGTGAAGGATTTATGTTGTGAGACAATTATATGAGTGGGGGGACTCGGACACGTTGTACGAGCTGCTCCTTCTTTGCAGTGTGATCTGTCACTGCTCAAGTGTCCTTGTGGGCCTTGTAGTTGTGTTATGTGTGTGTGCGTATAATTGTAGCCTCTCCGCATAATCTGTCCTTGCTGTGCTGTTTTGACACACTGCTGTCATCGCAACCGCAGCATATCTACACAAGAATGTGGCTATTTGTCATTCTGCAAAGGTGTGCTGAAAAAACCCCAAGCTGAGGATGAACTCACTGCTGTGTGGTTCTGTGCATTAATGTGTGTGTGTGTATGCGCCCTCACCTGCTCTAGAGTGTGTGTGTGTGTGTGTGGGCGCTTGGTTCTCAGCAGGGCTCTGTGCTGAATGCATATGTGTTAGTGTGTTTTGAAGTGCCTCGATCCTCAGATGAACTCTGTTATCGTCGCTTGATAAGCAGCTTCCTTCACTCAGTCTGAGCTCCAGTGAGCTGAGAACACACGCTGCTTCATCAACCAGACCAGACCGACCCACCACCTGGACTCACACACATACACAGGCAGAAGTGAGACAAGTAATTGATCATATAACATTCAACAGCACAGTATATAATTCTTGTATTCAACAGGGATGTACCGATCTGGTACTGATATCAAATACTGGGCAGATACTGACTGAGAGAATTAAATTGACCAGCCCCATTGTCAATGACACCCAATCCAGCTATGTTTATGTACAACACCTATTCCAAAAATGTTGTGACACTGTGTAAAAAGTAAATACAATAGAATGATCATTTTCTAAACATATATTCAATTGAAAACTGTATAAAGACAATATATTTAACCTATTAAAAGATAAGGGTAGGCAGATGGTTAGACTAAAAAACTGATTGATTCTGTTTAAGCCACATGCTAAACAACTGCAGAAAGTGGAAGATATCACCTTTCAAATGAAGCATCATACATGCATTTTGGCCTTACAGTTCTTTTTATTATAAGTTTGACTCTGTTAAAGTTTGGCTCAAGTTTTTTCTTGTCTAAGCATAACCCTCCCCCTACAACTAAACCTACCCAGGCAGGTTAATGTTTAAACTTGTTTTATGTATGTTTTACACAGCATTCCAACTTCAGGGTTGTACTATATACATTATATACTAGAATTTTAATTCCTGTTCAAGTTTTGACCAATTTGTTGCAGCATTTAAAGGTTTACGCTTGAATTGTAATTCTTGTTCATTTTTAAGGTTGTTTTTTTTTGCACGATTTATCACACTGATAATTATCAACAGTTTAGTAAAGGGATGTCTTTTACAAGCCTAAAGTTGCCTTAAACATAGAAGAATGATCCCACTCACTTCCACACAGTGAAGCATACAGCTTTTTAAATAAACACTGGTTTTGGATCAGTACCCAAAGCCCTGGTATTGGTATCGTGACTGAAGAAGTAAGATCTGTGCATCCTTAACATTCGACATCCAAAAATCTAACTTAGGTGTACATGAAATTATAGATTTGGGAATTTTTTAAAAACCACACATTTATCTCTAAGAATCAAAATCAAAGATCATTCAGTAATATCTAATATTTAAAGCAGAATTCAACTTATGTGTAGCCTGTTCTGGCATAAACCACCTAATTTGTGTATTTTAATGTTGCATTTTTGAAACATATTATAGAGGTTATACTCTGCTGAGAGTATGCTGAGAAAGATGATGTGATACAGGCAAAAGCTCCAGAAAAGCAATAAAGTGGTGTTTTTTTTTGTCCACTGCTGTTTTCAAAGTGAAAAATGATCATCCAGTGTCAAGTATTTACAAGTTATTTTGTAGTAGAACAAAATGTACGATGAGTCATGTTGTGCATGACTGTCTGACCATGGGATGTGTGGAACACGAATTAGGACATGACTGAAAACAGATTTGGGGGGAAGAAAACAGATCGTTTCCTCACCGTCTGTAAAATCTCTGTTGATCTGCTCAGTGGGTGTTGGGAGAAAACAGCGAAGTTGGCTAAGAGGCTGAGGATCAATAATGGAGACGGTGATGGTTGCTGAGGTCTTGATGACAGCAGAGTGACCAAAGACTGCAGGTGGTCCACAGGGACAGGACGAGCTGCGACCATGAACAGGGAGTGAGTGTGGGTCCATGCTTCTTTGGCATGTACCTGGAAACATAGATCACATGATTAATTCATGGCCAGCCGGCGGATGTTTATATATAGCTCACACTGGAATCAAGAGGCATTACTTTAAGTATCTTTTCTGCAAATAAAAATCAATATATTAGTAATTCACAAATGATGAACACAGACGACCCCATGCGAGTTGATCGTAAGATCGTAATAATGGCGACGACAGTGAGTCTCCCAGGGTTATGAGAGGAGGCGGACAAACAGGAGACAGAGAGATGAAACCCGGGCCAGCTGGCCAGACACTCACTGAGAAATCAATACTACATCACCCTTTTCACCCGGCTCCCCTCCCTCATCTGTGTCTCTCTCTTCACCACTGTCTCATTCCCTGCCCCTCAGATCATCCATAATTTATTCTTTAATGTGATATTCTTCTTTCTCTGTATTTGTTCTGTGGCCTTCAACGACAACACATCTTCCTACAGCGAATAACAGACCGTCCACTTCGTTATGTTGTTGAGTTTTATAGACAGCCTATATGAGATCACATCCACGCCGCTTTTTTATCTTGTCGTATCAAAAACAAAAGCTAAAAGCATGTCGATAAACCTTGTTGTTCTTAACCATTTAGCTACAGCAGTGTTGCCAATGCAGGAGCTACAGGAGATATATCCTCTGGGGACTATGAATGCACCATGAAAAACTAGATACATCTTACCAGCTGTTGTGCTCTGTGGTGCCCCCTATTGGTGGGGTGGTGGTAGAAGGTCAGCAGCCACAGGAGGGCGCCACAGTCCTCAGACCCTGATGTCACCAGCAAGTTGACTGCCACCTGCACCCAGTGGGCACACTGAACCAGCAGGAACCAGGCCTCAAACACTTTGTGGAGCCCCCTACAGGACAGGAGCAGAAACAGTGCTCAACACTACAGGTAGAGAGCTGTCCAAACTGTTGCACTACTAGGCATTACGGCTGGGTGGTATTGTTATATACATCGTCTTAATGTCTATCAGATATATTTTTCTATATTGTTTATATCATGCTGTCAAATGACTAACAAACAATTTGCATTTCAACAGTATTTATGTTATTTGGTCTTTGCACATGGAAGCGAAGCATGTTTTGCTGACATGGTGTACAGAGTATATAGATTTGTTACCATGGCTTTCCATAGGGTTATTTCATATAGACTTTATTGAACTACTGAAGGATTGTTCTGTGCAGCCGCTGCAGTCGTGTATGGATAAATGCCACGGCTGCACAACAGAGAACATAATCATATGAGCATGGACTGCAATTAAAAAAAGAACTGAATAATTTATAGCAAAAATCACCAATTATCTTGAGCTGGACAGTTAATTCTTGACCTTGGAGCACTGCAGCATTTTGACAAACTAAAGTCACAAAGTCTGCATACATGTGCCCTTCATCAACAGATGTCCTTCCAAATTTTATATATTTATTTATTTAACAACTTAGCAAAATCACCAATCTACCAATGAAGGCTGCAAGGACGCGATGGCCGAAGATTTTTTTCTGTCAAATCACTTATCTTTTTTCACTTTCAGTTATGCAACGGTGAGTTACAAACAAAGCATTATACTTGAACTTCCAAAGTATATAAGGTTGCAGTGCTATACACAGGTTTAAATATCTATAAACTAAGGTGTTTTGGGTGGTCTAATTTAGTTCCTAAATAGTCTGGCATTTCCCAGCCGCAGTTTTTCCAAGGTATGTGTGTGTGAATATGTATAACTTTCTCCTTCTCCGATTCCTGCCCCAAACTGCTGTTGTAAAATACCACTGATAATTGTCAGCCCAAAAATTCACACCCAAGTGGTTGTCCAAACAATTAAAGAAACTTGGCCATAAAAGAGAGAAAGGAGAGGTATTTTAACACATTTCAACAAATTGCTTATGAAAGGCATCTGTGATGGTGTCTGTGAAAGTTTTCATGAAACTATTTGGTTTCCAGTGCACCACACAAGCCCTCTAATAACAGGCTGTCTGGGGTCATTTACATCACGAAAGCTTTATTAATGAGGCACAACTCTGAGTGGCTGCCAGTAATATTAGTCCTGCCCCCACTGACAGGAACAATGGATGATCAAAGAGAGACAAAGCTTTCATAAAGATCTGATTCTGAGTTAGATAATGAATCTCATCATTTGCTCCCAGTTGTGACATCACCTTGAGGGACGGCTGTGATTTGCTGTTTCAACTGGTGATATTTCATCACATAAAATATTTATATAGCAGTGATGAGCATCAGTTTTGTGCTTTTCTAGCACTTAAGTAACATTTTAAAGTACAAAATCCATCCTAAAGTTTTGTTTTGTCAAATACCACCTCCTTATAATTCATGACCATTTATTTATGTTTTATTTATTCACTCGGTACTGTAAAACATGAAACTATGAAAAATGCAAAGTGAAGCCAACACAGAAGTGCAAGAAACAGCAGTTTCTCTAATGGCCACTAGAGGCTGGCTCCAAAAGTGAGTCAATCCTAATAGAAGTTGATGTTAAAACGCTCAATTTTACAGTGAAAATAAACATATTTAGAGCCTGGTACAAAAAGCGGTTTTAGTCTCTCTAACTAATTTTTCCCATTCAGGAAAACATTATGAGGGTGAATTTTTATATAACTCTTCTTTTAATTATATCAAGGCTTAAAAATATGCATAATTAAGGGTGTGGCCGCTTTGAATAACTGTTAGTCGCAGCCCTAATGGAATAATGAGAGACAGAGGGGAGAGTATCATGCATTACTTTAAAATGTAAAAAGAGTTCAAGATTGCAAGATGGAGAGATAAAGAGACTTTAGGCACAGCAAGAGAGCTGCTACAGAGAGAAACAGAGCCACACAGCTGCAACAAGCAGACTGTAACTTGAAGTAAGAAGAGCAATGAGGATCTCTCTCTCTCTCAAATTTCCCTAATACCATCATTAGGGCTCTCTTCCTCTTCTTCCCCTCTTTCCCCTTGGCTCCCAAACACGAACAGCAGCACCCCTCTGCTGAGCTCTGGCAGCTGCATCTTTGCTCAGAGCAACACAACACACTACTTTCCCACCGCTGGCTCGGAACAATGTTTTGGGAATTTTGCATGGAGCTCCAGAATGGAGCGGTGGTGGGGATAATGAGCCCTGTTAAAAACCGCAGCTGGAGGGTATCAAGTCAGCCGTCTCCATCTCTAGGACATCAACTGCTTTCTGCTTTTTATCTGCATCCTCTATCCTCTTTTTCTCTAAATCCGTACAAACCATGGCGACTCACTCTCTGCTTTTCTCCATTTCATGCTACAGTCGTATGGTGCGTTTTCCTCTGTCCACTTTCTCTGGTTCTTCTTCTGCATTCCTTTTCTCACTCTTATTGGGTTTTCCAACACTTGTTTTCTCGACAGCTCTCTTTCCCAAGCTAATAGCCTCTAATAAACGCTTGGAGGAGCCACACAGTGCACCAGGACCTCTCTGCTGTGATGCAAGGGGAAAATATCTGACTAACCACCCCCTCAACAGCAGCTAATGGAAATAAGAACACCACACAGACACTCAATAGGCTAGTGGAAGCAGACACACATTAACACATTCTCTCTGTGAGCCTTTCTCACTCTAACCTGCTGCTGCTGCTGCTGCTGTCTCCGCTTCCCTCATCTTCCTCCTCTGTCAGTTTCTGTAATGAGCCGCTCAGCCAGTTCAGGTGATGTCTCCAAGCCTCCCGAGGCATCTCTTCAGGAACAGATTCAGATGTACAGACACAATGATTGCTTGCAGCACATACAGTATATGTATTTTTTTGTATTAAAAAAATTAATCCAGCAATCAAATCAGTACTCAAGTAATAGTTCCACATTACAGGAAATACAATTTGTTCGCTTTCGTTTGAAGTGTTAGCTTAAAGATTGATACCGCTTTCATGTCAGTACAGTAAATATGATGCTCCAGTCAGCAGCCTGTGTAGTTAGCTTTGCACAAAGACTGGAAACAGTCAGATATGTATGTCATGTCTGTTTATTCCATACAAATACAACAGGTGGTTGATTTATGGGGGGTCATGTACTGGACTATTTCTTGGTCCAGGCCTGGTGCAGTCACTTCCTGAAGTCTCAACTTCAGAAAACTGACTTCATGAAGCCATTTCTTCAGCCGAAGAAATAATTCCATGATGTTACTCCCCATATAACCACAAGAGCTGGATTATTTTCAATATTTAACTCATTGATTAATTCTTTCATTAGAGAGCTATCGATGCTGGGAGGCCGATTGTGTTATTTTTGGACAGAGCCAGGCTAGTTGTTTCCTCCTGTTTCCAGTCTTTATGCTAAGCTATGCTAACCAGCTGCTGGCAGTAGCTTTGTATTTGCTGTACAGACATGAGAGTGATCTCAATTTTCTCCTCTGACTAGGATAGGCGGAGTTCCCAAAATGTCCAATTATTCTTATGTTGCAGAAAACTTCAAAATCAAAGATTTGGAGGGTGACACAAATCTATTTTGCCTGTAAAACAGCTTTAATAGACAACGTGCCAAATAACAAGCACAAGTATTTTCCAAGCAGACGTGGATCAGTTGCAATCAGTTAATTACTTTTTCCTGTTTTCCAGCTATTATGTTTCAGTGCTTAAAGGGTCAGAGTGGTGTTTGTCACATACTTCATTGTTCTGTTAAAAAGAACTCCGCTACCATGAAGCAAATGGGCTACTAACCCCACGAGTGACACTTCAGGTTGACAAGCAAACTTTAACAAGTATTTCAAATGCTTTGATATCTTGATCCACATCTTCCCCTCAGGCTATGTTTTAACAATGCCATGCTAAGTCTTAATTTATAACTTTTTCAGAGGAAGCACACACACGATAAAACCTAAAATCTTCAGAGTTTCTTTTCAGAGTCCCATTTCCATTCAGTCTTAGGTGAAAAATTGCCCTTCACCAAACACTCTCTCACACACAGACACACAGACACACAGACACACAGACACACACACACACACACACACACACAGACACACACACACACACACACACACACACACACACACACACACACACACACACACACACACACACACACACACACACACACACACACACACAGTAATAATTAACTCTGAGTTCTGGCTGGGCTCCAGTGTGTCCCTAAATGGCTCCATTCATGTAAAATCATTCCTGCCTACAGGCCAGTCTGGGCACACACTGATAAGCGCTGCTCCACTGTGCCCCTGCACTCACCTACCGTGCATCCGTTCAATATTAAAGATTCCCATATATAAACACTGGTAATATACATATTCAGTATAGATCATTATAGATTCTTCTTAATGAGAAGAATAATTTGATGCATTACTGCGTTTGTGTAAGCCAATCTATATTTTCAGTGATTCACAATAATGTATCTTGTGCAAAACAGGTAACATTAAACTTCTGTATAGGTTTCCTATGAGTAAGGACACTAACCATGAGTAATGGCACAATAACATCTGCTCCACATTATTTTATATTTGACATAAAACACTGAACACGGTTGTTAAATAACTAGAATTGATTCGCAAAAGACACAAGAGCCCATTCACACTGCAGCAGGAAAACTCTGTTGACACACAGTTAAAGAATACCCGAATAGACTTTTTCTCACAATATGGGGTTTTGTCTATTGTTTCATAGTGAAATAACCAGACACACACATGGATGAGTGTGTACGTAGACACTGACCTGATGACAGGGTCAAGAGAGGAGTCAGCAGACTCTGAGGTGACTGTGGGAACAAGGCCTTCAAAGAGACACTCGTCTGAAACCACAAAAAGCACACATTTTCCTGAGCTTCATAAATGTAAATCATATTTACCTTGAACCCATACATCACTGTGCTCTGAAAGCCTGAAAAATGACATTTTGAATGGGAGTCTGTGTAACTGTGATACAGTAGGTGCTAATGTGTAATGTAGCGTGTAATAGGTAGCGTTTAGTGCAGTGTGACTACAGCCATTAAAGCCGAGTCCACTGTAAATGCACTGTAGCACTGCCATCTACTGGTTAATAGAGGTGAAAAGGAGTTAAGCTAGATTCACAAAACCGTGTAGCAGGTGATACATCACACCTACATTTTAACAGATATGTTTACTGGCTTTTTGGCAGTCAAAGGCGACATGTGAGAGCTAAATTATTCGCTACAGTCAGACATGATGTATTGATGGCGATCACTTATCATCACACTCATATAGTGTCTTTACACTTTGCCTTAGGCAAAGTGTAAAGCTCTTTGGATAAAAGCGCTATAGAAGTGCAGTCCACTTACCATTTACCATATCTGAGGGAATCTGAGAGTTTTAGCAAAAGTACATAGTGACACATTACGCTCACAGTGGTTTCCACACATTGAAGGTACTTTATTTGTTCAAAGTTATTACCCTCAAATTGATGATTTAAAAGCGATTTGCATTCATTGTCTGCAAGGCAGAGGTGTGAACCGTGGTGTGTAGTGTGAGCAGCGAGCTCCCGGCTGGAGATCAAGTGATAATGATGTGGAGGATTCATCAAATGTTAAGTGATTTCGCCTGCAGAGGGAAGGTAATTGTTCATCGCCCCGTGTGTGCATCTTAGCCTGCAGCATAAAAGTAACCATCCTTTTTTTCCCCCCGGCAAAGTTGGTAGATAAGAGTAATTAGACATCTGTTGCAAACTTTAGAGTTTATCACAACCCTTAAATACCAAAGTTATCAGTTCAAACTGCAGCATCTTCATATAAACAGTTGTCTCTGCAGTTTGTAACCATAGCAGACATCAATATTTTGGATTTAATCACCTGTTTCTGTCGAGAAGAAGGTCTCTGACCAAAAGTTTGTAAATTAAAAAGATCTTTGCATAGATTCGAGTGTGCAGATTGTTTTTTTTAAACTTGGAATTCGTCAGCTTCAAAACTCTTTGATTTTGCATAGATTTTCTGTCCCTCCACACAATGATCAATGCATGAAACTTTCAAAATTCTAATATTAATTAAATGTAAAATCTTTTAAAAAAAACTTCAGCTGTAAGGATCAGTTGATTGATTGATTTGACATTAAAAGTATCACAATAATTCAGCACAGTACAAATATGTATTAGTTTCAACTTTTCAAATGTGATAATTTGAAGAATTAAAAGAAAGATTAATTCATAATGAAAATAATTGTTAGTTGCAGCCCAAAAAGGCACATATATTTAGGTCAGACTTTGGGATCTGCTGTTGAGAAGTCGAAGCTCACCTGATGCTGCAGCAGTGCAAGTTCCCTGAGGAAACAGCTTGTAAAGGTTTGGATGAGATACTTAACAGACTCATTCCCTTCAGCTTGCTTAAGGATGGACCTGTCGGATACACAAACATCTATGGCGTACTCTGTTGGCACTTGTTGAGGTGTTGCAACAAACATACACTGATTGATGTTACAAAACATTCAAACACACACACAAGCACCACAACAACCTAAAACAACACAGCAGCTCTCACCTGAAGATGTCGTTTACAACCAGGAACATAGAGCAGTGCTGAGCACAGGCTTTAGGCTGAAACACACAAAAAACACAATTCAGACACAAAGTCTTTAAAACCATGCTGCTCCATAGATACTAAAATCCTACAATTACAACCCAGAGAGCATAGTAGCAGTTGATGATAACCGCATGACAAAACCTGCCTTATTACTTTATAACTTAAACACACAATATGTCATTTTCTGCTGGTATGGGTCTCTCAATCAAAACAATAACAAAACAATACATTTGGTGACATCTTCAAGTAGCCTGTGATCACAGGAGTTGTTGCCTTTACCACCTTTGTAGTCACCTTCTCCCAGTTAGGATTTCTTCTTTGCTCATCATTCAGCAGGTTTTTACCAAGAGCCCACTTATTGGCAGAGGCTTTCTCCTCTCAAAAACAAACAAGCCCAGTGAATAAAATCTGATAAAGCAGTTTCACTCTAAAAATGTGAAACAATGTTAACATTAGCTCAACTCTTTTCTCTGATAACGTAAAAAATAAATAAGTCATATGAATAAAATCCTTCAAGCAATATATATAGTTAAAAACAACCAAGATCTAATGAGTATCGTAAAAATGTGGCTTAAAATGGTTAAAAAGCAATTTATGACAGCTTCTAGCAGACAACTATAACACAGAAACATGACAAAAATACAGATTTCGCTGGGTTGGAAAAATGTGAAAAAATGTAGGTAAAAAACTCAACAAAATATATAACACAGGTCTAGTCTTTTTGAGACATTTTAGTGTTGAATAATTACATAATTTCAAGAACTCACAAGTGTCAACCACAGAATTGACCACTGGGTGTCACGGTTGCCTCATCTACAAACTCCATTGAGCCACAGTGCCTCTCTGTTCTCACTCTGTCCCCATTAACCACTTAGTTCCCCACTCTGTCAGTTCTTCCTTCACACACCCACACACAAATACACACACTTACACTCTCATCTCTGCCTAATGCACACTCATCATGTGTTTTAGATTTAACACATTCTAAAACGCCCCAGCGCAAACATTTAACAGCTGTACTGTTCATGTCTGCCTCTCTCTACATGTTTATATATCTTCACTATCCCCTAATTATTCGCCCCAACACTCTTATATAGGGACATGCGCTCCACTTTAGGGAGACTATATGTAGTCCACCTTTCAGGCTGGAATACAGAAGTAGAGAATCGCTTATGAGCAAGCTTTCTATTTATTTGACTTAATCACAGCCAATTCAAAGCCTGCCATCTGTGTCAGTAGTTAATAAACTGTATATTACAATTGTTTTAGTACATCAAGGATACCTACAACCTGGTTCTGTAGAAGGATTTTCCCTCCAGTCCAGGCCCACATGTAGAAGCAAAATTGAAAGTGATGCAGTAACAGAACAATTAAAGTCTTAGTGAGGTCAATAAGATCAAACAGCCCCACCCAGTGTATCAATGGTGTCATTACAGCATTCCAACATACAAATCAAGTGCTTTCATCCACAGTTTTGACGTTTCTTTTTGGACCTCACAGACCAGAAGACAGCATTAATCAAAACAACAAAGAGTGCTTCATGTGTAATTGTTTGCGTGGGCATTCTATCCGCAGTATGCGGCATACGGTTTATATGTGTCAGTGTGATTCTCCACATGTGGGTTGCATGCCAGTGTGCATGCATGTGTGCAAACTGTCATGGTTCCCCCTAGTGAAAACAGATGGGGTTTTTTAGCATCCTCCTCCATACCTTACCACTAACACTTCAAGGAGGGTCAATTACAGCACACAACAAACATCCTGTTTTTGGCAGTAAGGCCCAGGAAGTGAGTGTTTATTGTTATTGGTCTGTGTCTCTCACTGGATCACAGAGCGGTGGGACAAGCCAAAACGAGGAATGTGAGCCTAATTTCATGTTTCCCATTTTTGATTGCAGTTTAAACAAGTGAGTGAAAGGGAGGCGAGAGGAGACACAAGCCAGTCTGCTCACACGCCTCTCATTTTTTTTCCGCTCTTCGCTCTTGCACACGTGTACACCAACGGAGCCTCGCGTACACAGACACGCAAGTGCAACACACATCTGACATCTAAACAACCTGAAGGCTCGGGGAAACCTAAACGTATGCCTCCCACACTCTTAACGACAGACACACTATACCAGATGCAATATCATAAACAAAGCATGGCGGCTGGAGGCGTGTGTGTGCATAAGAGAGTTTGCATGCACACATGTGCGTGTGAACTAGCAAGGTGATAAAAAAAGAGGTCAATCAGAGATGGATGAGAGGGTAAACAATAGATCTCATTCTCCGTCTCTCACACAGACACATATAAACAGACACCAAAACATATATACATACAGAGTTAGTTCAATTGTTTACAAAACTCCTTTCTTCAGCATAGAGGCTCCTCAAGTGCAATCAACAGGCATATTCTTGTACCCCAGTGGGATCCAATCTATCTTAATTTTTGAGAATAGCTCCTAAACTGAAAAAGTGTGCATTCCTAGCCGTTGTGTACATAGCTCAAGTGGACCATCACTCTGGAAAAACAGCAGTGACACAACTGACAAACTTTACCTAAGTTAACTTGAGGCAAAGTGGCAGGTAAATGCTTGTTTCCCACCAGAGTTCTGCTGGCATTTCCAGCTACCAAGGCGATCAGTAACTGAAACAAACAGGATTGCATTCATAACTGTACACACAAGGTATTGTATTGCTGGGCACAGATGTTTGGCGCAAACTATTTGGAGAAAATATGTCTATAAAGATTAATCTCCTCCACTCCATTTTTATGTTATGCCGAGAGCAAAGATTCACTAGACATCAGACTACATTCTGAAAGACATTGTAGTGTTCTGGTGTATACCTTAATATTTTCTATCTTAGACTACAGTAATGCCTTCTTTACTTGCATTACTTAGTCCTCTCTAGCTCGACTCTAACTGGTGCAAAATGCAGCAGCTATGCTGATAACAAAAAATAGTAGTCAGTTACCCATAGCAACGATTTATTGCCTGGTCCCTGCATACATAGCAGAGTTGTTGAGCTCCATTTCTAGCTGTCAACTACTCTGATCATCTGATTAAGGTCAGTCGTCTGTTCTCCATTCACATTTCAAATCCAGAGGCCACCGTGCTTTTGTGGTTGTTGCTCCTAAACCTTTACCAGTGTTCCCCCTTCAATCTCAATCAGGTCAGCTGAATCTGTTGATTGTTTTATGCTGCTGATGAAAAGGAATTTCTATAAGTTACTTTTGTTTATTGTGATTGTGTGCTTTCTTTCTTGTCTATGTATCACTTGTATGTATTTGTTTATGTGTGCATGTTGGTATATAAACTTGTTTTTTATGTGAAAATTGTATTCTATATGTGAAGCACAGTTTTTTTTCTAAAAAGCACTATATAAATTAAGTTTGTATTATTTTTGTATCATCCGATTTAAAAGTGTTGTCTGAAATTTCTCGAATTGTCTAGTTTCTGTGATACGTTTAATTAGTTAATTATTTTCCTTGTTTCCCACGATAGCTGCTCTAATTTGTCTAGTGTGTTCTGAGTTATTGTACAATAAAAGCAGTCCTTGGTGGCCAAGTGACATCAAGACAAACCACTTCTGGTATTTTCTGATTGTAGTAATGAGGACAGCATCTTCAACAACTACTCATAACAACCTATAAATCAAAAATCACTTCTGACTTTAAAACTGGGCATGATTTGAGTAATATGAAGTGAGGAGTGGCCAAGGACTCAAGTGACAGAGAGTTCAGTACTTACCCAGCACAGTAAAGGCTGTGTAGCACAAGCCAAATGATGTGAGATGAAGTTTAGAGCTAGCCAAATGATGTGAGATGCATGCAAAGCGAAGCCAAATGGTGTGGGTTAGCCAGGCAAAAACAGTCAATAAAGATCCACCAAAAAAGCGATTGGAAGACTTCCAAGAACTATGCATATGAAAACATTACAACTGCCATACCTCATAATAAATGAGCCGGTCTTATATTCAAACTGTTTGGTTTCACAGTTTACAAAGCAGTTCTAAGAGGAGCGCAAAAGTGTGCAGTGATTTCTGATGTGAGATAATTCAGGGCAGATGAGTCAAACTATGTACATAAGAAACCCATTTAACAACAGCAATATGTCACCAATTTATCAACAATGAAGCCAATTCAAGCAGCAGTAAAATTACAGAAATGCTAAAGTACATAGACATCACAATCTACGCATTTCTCTCCAACTGTAACTGTGAAGATACAACCCTGATTCCAAACAACATATGTAAACTAGGACTGCGCGCAGTACTGAACGGGCCCTCGCAGTACACGCGTGTCGGGGCATGCTTCCGTCGGGGTTTGTGCTTAACAGGGGCCAGTCTATACCACCCCTATGAATTTCATTGCCTTAAGTCTTATGGTCTGGGCACAGTGGCACTTATTAAAATAAACTGCCGCCAGAGCGCCACCTAGGGGCCGATCAATAAAACCTTCAAGGGTTATCCTCAGGAGGGCATTGACAATAAGTATACCAAGTTTGGTGTTAATCCGACCAACCGATGTAGAGATATAAAATACTTCAATTTAAAGAGCGCCACCTAGTGGTAATCGGCCAAAATTTTGCAGCGAGCCTCAGGGGTTCATGGGGAAGTAGTAACCTGAGTTTCATGTCATTCAGACACACCAATGTGGAGATATGCAACACTTGTGTTGATAATAGCGCCACCTGCAGGAAGTTGTTATTTAATAACTTGAGTATTCTTTGGGTAATCAAAATTCTTTTAATAACTTTTTGTCATGAGGGTCCATAGATGCTGTGTGCAAAGTTTGGTGCAAAACGATGAAATTGCCTAGGAGGAGTTCGAAAAAGTAGGTTTGCGACATTTCGCGAATTTGCGAAAAAAAACTCCAGGCGAAAATGGGCGTGGCTTATATCACGAGATTCAGCACTACTCAGTGAACGCGTGGATATAAGTTTTTTGAATGTGCGATAAAGTATGTGGGAGTTATTAGCCAAAACGCACTTTCCTTTATTATAGCGCCACCTAGTGGTGGAAATTCAGGATGACAATAGATTATAAAATTTTTCACCATGTGTGATTTATATTTAAAGTTTCATGAGTTTTGGGGTATGTTCAGGCAGTGAAATATGCGATCATTTGGGAAGAAGAATAATAAAAACTAGGACTGCGCGCAGTACTGAACGGGCCCTCGCAGTACACGCGTGTCGGGGCATGCTGCCGTTGGGGTGTGTGCGTTACAGGGGCCAGTCTATACCACCCCTATGAATTTCATTGCCTTAAGTCTTATGGTCTGGGCACAGTGACACTTATTAAATTAAACTGCCGCCAGAGCGCCACCTAGGGGCCGATCAATGAAATCTTTAAGGGTTATCCTCAGGAGGGCATTGACAATAAGTATACCAAGTTTGGTGTTAATCCAACAAACGGATTTGGAGATATAAAATACTTCAATTTAAAGAGCGCCACCTACTGGTCATCGCCCAAAATTTTGCAGCGAGCCTCAAGGGCTCATGAGGAAGTAGTAACCTGAGTTTCATGTCATTCAGACACAACAACGTGGAGATATGCAACACTTTGTGTTATGTGTTGAAAATAGCGCCACCTGCAGGAAGTTATTTAATAACTTGAGTATTCTTTGGGTAACCAAAATTCTTTTAATAACTTTTTGTCATGAGGGTCCATAGATGCTGTGTGCAAAGTTTGGTGCAAAACGATGAAATTGCCTAGGAGGAGTTCGAAAAAGTAGGTTTGCGACATTTCGCGAATTTGCGAAAAAAAACGGTAGGCGAAAATGGGAGTGGCCTATATCACGAGATTCAGCACAACTCAGTGAACGAGTGGGTATAAGTTTTTTGAATGTGCGATAAAGTATGTGGAAGTTATTAGCCAAAACGCACGTTCCTTTATTATAGCGCCACCTAGTGGTGAAAATTCAGGATGACAATAGATTATAAAATTTTTCACCATGTCTGACTTATATTTAAAGTTTCATGAGTTTTGGGGTATGTTCAGGCAGTGAAATATGCGATCATTTGGGAAGAAGAATAATAATAACTAGGACTGCGCGCAGTACTGAACGGGCCCTCGCAGGACACGCGTGTCGGGGCATGCTGCCGTCGGGGTCTGTGCGTTACAGGGGCCAGTCTATACCACCCCTATGAATTTCATTGCCTTAAGTCTTATGGCCTGGGCACAGTGGCACTTATTAAATTAAACTGCCGCCAGAGCGCCACCTAGGGGCCGATCAATGAAATCCTCAAAGGTTATCCTCAGGAGGGCATTGACAATAAGTATACCAAGTTTGGTGTTAATCCGACCAACCGATTTGGAGATATAAAATACTTCAATTTAAAGAGCGCCACCTAGGGGTAATCGGCCAAAATTTTGCAGAGAGCCTCAGGGGCTCATGGGGAAGTCATAACCTGACTTTCATGTCATTCAGACACACCAATGTGGAGATATGCAACACTTCGTGTTTTGTGTTGAAAATAGCGCCACCTACAGGAAGTTATCATTTAATAACTTGAGTGTTCTTTGGGTAATCAAAATTCTTTTAATAACTTTTTGTCATGAGGGTCTATAGATGCTGTGTGCAAAGTTTGGTGCAAAACGATGAAATTGCCTAGGAGGAGTTCGAAAAAGTAGGTTTGCGACATTTCGCGAATTTGCGAAAAAAAACGGTAGGCGAAAATGGGAGTGGCCTATATCACGAGATTCAGCACAACTCAGTGAACGCGTGGATATAAGTTTTGTGAATGTGCGATAAAGTATGTGGGAGTTATTAGCCTAAACGCGCTTTCCTTTATTATAGCGCCACCTAGTGGTGGAAATTCAGGATGACAATAGATTATAAAATTTTTCGCCATGTGTGACTTATATTTGAAGTTTCATGAGTTTTGGGGTATGTTCAGGCAGTGAAATATGCGATCATTTGGGACCAAGAAAAATAATAATAAAAAAAAGAATAATCATTCGAAATACAATAGGGACCTCGCAGGTCGTTGCCTGCTCGGGCCCTAACTAGGACTGCGCGCAGTACTGAACGGGCCCTCGCAGTACACGCGTGTCGGGGCATGCTGCCGTTGGGGTTTGTGCGTTACAGGGGCCAGTCTATACCACCCCTATGAATTTCATTGCCTTAAGTCTTATGGTCTGGGCACAGTGACACTTATTAAATTAAACTGCCGCCAGAGCGCCACCTAGGGGCCGATCAATGAAATCTTTAAGGGTTATCCTCAGGAGGGCATTGACAATAAGTATACCAAGTTTGGTGATAATCCAACCAACCGATTTGGAGATATAAAATACTTCAATTTAAAGAGCGCCACCTAGTGGTCATCGCCCCAAATTTTACAGCGGGCCTCAGGGGCTCATGGGGAAGTAGTAACCTGAGTTTCATGTCATTCAGACACAACAACGTGGAGATATGCAACACTTTGTGTTTTGTCTTGATAATAGCGCCACCTGCAGGAAGTTGTTATTTAATAACTTGAGTATTCTTTGAGTAATCAAAATTCTTTTAATAACTTTTTGTCTTTAGGGTCCATAGATGCTGTGTGCAAAGTTTGGCGCAAAACGATGAAATTGCCTAGGAGGAGTTCGGAAAAGTAGGTTTGCGACATTTGGCGAATTTGCGAAAAAAAACTCTAGGCGAAAATGGGAGTGGCCTATATCACGAGATTCAGCACAACTCAGTGAACGCGTGGATATAAGTTTTTTGAATGTGTGATAAAGTATGTGGAAGTTACTAGCCTAAACGCACTTTCCTTTATTATAGCGCCACCTAGTGGTGGAAATTCAGGATGACAATAGATTATAAAATTTTTCACCATGTGTGACTTTTATTCAAAGTTTCATGAGTTTTGGGGTATGTTCAGGCAGTGAAAAATGCAATCATTTGGGTACGAGAATAATAATAACTAGGACTGCGCGCAGTACTGAACGGGCCCTCGCAGTACACGCGTGTCGGGGCATGCTGCCGTTGGGGTTTGTGCGTTACAGGGACCAGTCTATACCACCCCTATGAATTTCATTGCCTTAAGTCTTATGGTCTGGGCACAGTGGCACTCTTTAAATTAATCTGCCGCCAGAGCGCCACCTAGGGGCCGATCAATAAAACCTTCAAGGGTTATCCTCAGGAGGGCATTGACAATAAGTATACCAAGTTTGGTGTTAATCCAACCAACCGATTTGGAGATATAAAATACTTCAATTTAAAGAGCGCCACCTAGTGGTCATCGGCCAAAATTTTTCAGCAAGCCTCAGGAGCTCATGGGGAAGTAGTAACCTGAGTTGTATGTCATTCAGACACACCAATGTGGAGATATGCAACACTTCGTGTTTTGTGTTGATAATAGCGCCACCTGCAGGAAGTTGTTATTTAATAACTTGAGTATTATTTGGGTAATCAAAATTCTTTTAATAACTTTTTGTCATGAGGGTCCATAGATGCTGTGTGCAAAGTTTGGTGCAAAACGATGAAATTGCCTAGGAGGAGTTCGAAAAAGTAGGTTTCCGACATTTTGCGAATTTGCGAAAAAAATCGTTAGGCGAAAATGGGAGTGGCTTATATCACGAGATTCAGCACAACTCAGTGAACGCGTGGATATAAGTTTTTTTAATGTGCGATAAAGTATGTGGGAGTTATTAGCCAAAACGCACTTTCCTTTATTATAGCGCCACCTAGTGGTGGAAATTCAGGATGACAATAGATTATAAAATTTTTCACCATGTGTGACTTATATTTAAAGTTTCATGAGTTTTGGGATATGTTCAGGCAGTGAAATATGCGATCATTTCGTCACGAGAATAAAAATAATAAATAATCATTCGAAATACAATAGGGACCTCGCAGGTCGTTGCCTGCTCGGGCCCTAACTAGGACTGCGCGCAGTACTGAACGGGCCCTCGCAGTACACGTGTGTCGGGGCATGCAGCCGTCGGGGTTTGTGCGTTACAGGGGCCAGTCTATACCACCCCTATGAATTTCATTGCCTTAAGTCTTATGGTCTGTGCACAGTGGCACTTATTAAAATAAACTGCCACCAGAGCGCCACCTAGGGGCCAATCAATAAAACCTTCAAGGGTTATCCTCAGGAGGGCATTGACAATAAGTATACCAAGTTTGGCGGTAATCCGACCAACCGATGTAGAGATATGCAACACTTTGTGTTATGTGTTGAAAATAGCGCCACCTGCAGGAAGTTGTTATTTAATAACTTGAGTATTATTTGGGTGATCAAAATTCTTTTAATAACTTTTTGTCATGAGGGTCCATAGATGCTGTGTGCAAAGTTTGGTGCAAAACGATGAAATTGCCTAGGAGGAGTTCGAAAAAGTAGGTTTGCGACATTTTGCGAATTTGCGGAAAAAAACGGTAGGCGAAAATGGGCGTGGCCTATACCACGAGATTCAGCACAACTCAGTGAACGCGTGGGTATAAGTTTTTTGAATGTGCGATAAAGTATGTGGAAGTTATTAGCCAAAACGCACTTTCCTTTATTATAGCGCCACCTAGTGGTGAAAATTCAGGATGACAATAGATTATAAAATTTTCCACCAGGTGTGACTTATATTTAAAGTTTCATGAGTTTTGGAGTATGTTCAGGCAGTGAAAAATGCGATCATTTGGGAAGAAGAATAAAAAAAAAAAAAATAATAATAACTAGGACTGCGCGCAGTACTGAACGGGCCCTCGCAGAGTGGAGCCGTCGGGGGAGGGCACGTCGGACGCAGCGCTGTGGGCTCAGTCTCTATTCGTACCAAATTGCGTGTCTCCTACCACTGTTCTTGTGGTAGGTGTAAAACATGTTACTTCCTGTAGCCAGCAGGGGGCGCTATGACTGTGTGTGACTATTGAACCGTGGGTGTGTCCTGGGCTGGACCCTAATCACGTGTGTTAAATTTGGGACAGATTGGACAATGTATGGTCAAGTTATTCAGTCTGGTGTTAGATGGCGAGACGCCATATTTTGCCACCATGCCACGCCCACATAGTGTGACCGTCGGGTAAGATTTATACAACTTTTGATCCCAAAGGCCTTGTGATGGTACTGACCAAGTTTGAAGTCAATTGGATAAAATCTGTAGGAGGAGTTCGTTAAAGTATGCGACCTGGAAATGGCCAAAAATGATGACAAGTGCGATAGGCAATCCAAGATGGCGGACTTCCTGTTGGGTTTGAGGTATGTGTCCAAGAGGCTTTTTGGTGTGTCTCCACATGAAGCACGTGTGTACCAAATTTCGTGTGTCTACGTGAAACCTACTGCTGGGGCTAGGCATAAAAGTTGTTACTTCCTGTTGCCAGCGGGGGGCGCTATGACTGTGTGTCAATATTGAAATGTGGGTGTGTTCCGGGCTGGACCCTAATCACTTGTGTGAAATTTGGGACAGATTGGACAATGTATGGTCAAGTTATACAGTCTCGTGGGTTATGGCGAGACGCCATATTTTGGCGCCATGCCCCGCCCACATAGTGTGACCGTCGGTAAAGATTTATACAACTTTCGATCCCAAAGGCCTTGTGATGGTAGTGACCAAGTTTGAAGTCAATCGGGTGAAATCTGTAGGAGGAGTTCGTCAAAGTATGCAACGTGGTCATTTTGTAAAAGGGGGCGTGGATAAAGCATAAGGGGCGGGGCTTTATGAAATATTGTTCGTTAGAAGTGTTAAGGGCTGGACTCTGATGAAGCATGAGAAGTTTGGACCAGATGGGACAAAGAATGGAGAAGTTATAACGATCTCGTGTTTCATGGCGAGACCCCATATTTTGGCGCCATGCCACGCCCACATAGTGTGACCGTCGGTAAAGCTTTATACAACTTTTGATCCCAAAGTTGTTGTGATGGTACTGACCAAGTTTGAAGTCCATCGGGTTAAATCTGTAGAAGGAGTTCGTTAAAGTATGCGGCGTGGAAATGGCGAAAATTCCATATTCGATCCAAGATGGCCGACTTCCTGTACATTTTAGGGTATGGCTTCTTGAGACTTTTTGGTGCGTCTTGTCATGATACACGTATGTACCAAATTTCGTGTGTTTACGACAAACCTGTGTGAGGTAGTGAAATTTAGGGGGCGCTAGTGAGTCATTTTGCCACGCCCATTCCCGCGAATACTAGAAAACGTAAATTTCACGTGACATCAAGTTATATTCCAAAAATGGTGAGTTTTTGAATATGATAAGGCCCCCAAAAAGGCGATTCATTTGGGAGATGAATAATAATAATTCCTTCAATTACAATAGGGTCCTTGCACCGTTAGTGCTCGGTCCCTAATAATAATAATAAAAAACGGACCAATTACAATAGGGTCCTTGCACCGTTAGTGCTCGGTCCCTAACTAGGACTGCGCGCAGTACTGAACGGGCCCTCGCAGAGTGGAGCCGTCGGGGGAGGGCACGTCGGACGCAGCGCTGTGGGCTCAGTCTCTATTCGTACCAAATTGCGTGTCTCCTACCACTGTTCTTGTGGTAGGTGTAAAACATGTTACTTCCTGTAGCCAGCAGGGGGCGCTATGACTGTGTGTGACTATTGAACCGTGGGTGTGTCCTGGGCTGGACCCTAATCACGTGTGTTAAATTTGGGACAGATTGGACAATGTATGGTCAAGTTATTCAGTCTGGTGTTAGATGGCGAGACGCCATATTTTGCCACCATGCCACGCCCACATAGTGTGACCGTCGGGTAAGATTTATACAACTTTTGATCCCAAAGGCCTTGTGATGGTACTGACCAAGTTTGAAGTCAATTGGATAAAATCTGTAGGAGGAGTTCGTTAAAGTATGCGACCTGGAAATGGCCAAAAATGATGACAAGTGCGATAGGCAATCCAAGATGGCGGACTTCCTGTTGGGTTTGAGGTATGTGTCCAAGAGGCTTTTTGGTGTGTCTCCACATGAAGCACGTGTGTACCAAATTTCGTGTGTCTACGTGAAACCTACTGCTGGGGCTAGGCATAAAAGTTGTTACTTCCTGTTGCCAGCGGGGGGCGCTATGACTGTGTGTCAATATTGAAATGTGGGTGTGTTCCGGGCTGGACCCTAATCACTTGTGTGAAATTTGGGACAGATTGGACAATGTATGGTCAAGTTATACAGTCTCGTGGGTTATGGCGAGACGCCATATTTTGGCGCCATGCCCCGCCCACATAGTGTGACCGTCGGTAAAGATTTATACAACTTTCGATCCCAAAGGCCTTGTGATGGTAGTGACCAAGTTTGAAGTCAATCGGGTGAAATCTGTAGGAGGAGTTCGTCAAAGTATGCAACGTGGTCATTTTGTAAAAGGGGGCGTGGATAAAGCATAAGGGGCGGGGCTTTATGAAATATTGTTCGTTAGAAGTGTTAAGGGCTGGACTCTGATGAAGCATGAGAAGTTTGGACCAGATGGGACAAAGAATGGAGAAGTTATAACGATCTCGTGTTTCATGGCGAGACCCCATATTTTGGCGCCATGCCACGCCCACATAGTGTGACCGTCGGTAAAGCTTTATACAACTTTTGATCCCAAAGTTGTTGTGATGGTACTGACCAAGTTTGAAGTCCATCGGGTTAAATCTGTAGAAGGAGTTCGTTAAAGTATGCGGCGTGGAAATGGCGAAAATTCCATATTCGATCCAAGATGGCCGACTTCCTGTACATTTTAGGGTATGGCTTCTTGAGACTTTTTGGTGCGTCTTGTCATGATACACGTATGTACCAAATTTCGTGTGTTTACGACAAACCTGTGTGAGGTAGTGAAATTTAGGGGGCGCTAGTGAGTCATTTTGCCACGCCCATTCCCGCGAATACTAGAAAACGTAAATTTCACGTGACATCAAGTTATATTCCAAAAATGGTGAGTTTTTGAATATGATAAGGCCCCCAAAAAGGCGATTCATTTGGGAGATGAATAATAATAATTCCTTCAATTACAATAGGGTCCTTGCACCGTTAGTGCTCGGTCCCTAATAATAAACGGACCAATTTCAATAGGGTCCTCGCACTGTTAGTGCTCGGTCCCTAACTAGGACTGCGCGCAGTACTGAACGGGCCCTCGCAGGACACGCGTGTCGGGCATGCTGCCGTCGGGGTTTATGCGTTAGAGGGACCAGTCTATACCACCCCTATGAATTTCATTGCCTTAAGTCTTATGGTCTGGGCACAGTAGCACTTATTAAATCAAACTGCCGCCAGAGCGCCACCTAGGGGCCGATCAATAAAACCTTCAAGGGTTATCCTCAGGAGGTCATTGACAATAAGTATACCAAGTTTTGTGTTAATCTGACCAACCGATTTGGAGATATAAATTACTTCAATTTAAAGAGCGCCACCTAGTGGTCATCGGCCAAAATTTTGCAGCGAGCCTCAGGGGCTCATGGGGAAGTAGCAACCTGAGTTTCATGTCATTCAGACACACCAATGTGGAGATATGCAACACTTTGTGTTTTGTGTTGATAATAGCGCCACCTGCAGGAAGTTGTTATTTAATAACTTGAGTATTCTTTGGGTAATCAAAATTCTTTTAATAACTTTTTGTCATGAGGGTCCATAGATGCTTTGTGCAAAGTTTGGTGCAGAACGATGAAATTACCTAGGAGGAGTTCGAAAAAGTAGGTTTGCGACATTTCGCGAATTTGCGAAAAAAAACGGTAGGCGAAAATGGGAGTGGCCTATATCACGAGATTCAGCACAACCCAGTGAACGCGTGGATATAAGTTTTTTGAATGTGCGATAAAGTATGTGGGAGTTATTAGCCTAAACGCGCTTTCCTTTATTATAGCGCCACCTAGTGGTGGAAATTCAGGATGACAATAGATTATAAAATTTTTCACCAGGTGTGACTTATATTTAAAGTTTCATGAGTTTTGGGGTATGTTCAGGCAGTGAAATATGCGATCATTTGGGTACGAGAAAAATAAAAATAACTAGGACTGCGCGCAGTACTGAACGGGCCCTCGCAGTACACGCGTGTCGGGGCATGCTGCCGTCGGGGTTTGTGCGTTACAGGGGCCAGTCTATACCACCCCTATGAATTTTATTGCCTTAAGTCTTATGGTCTGGGCACAGTAGCACTTATTAAATTAAACTGCCGCCAAAGCGCCACCTAGGGGCTGATCAATTAAATCTTTAAGGGTTATCCTCAGGAGGGCATTGACAATAAGTATACCAAGTTTGGTGTTAATCCAACCAACCGATTTGGAGATATAAAATACTTCAATTTAAAGAGCGCCAGCTAGTGGTAATCGGCCAAAATTTTGCAGCAAGCCTCAGGGGCTCATGGGGAAGTAGTAAAATGAGTTTCATGTCATTCAGACACACCAATGAGGAGATATGCAACATTTTGTGTTTTGTGTTGAAAATAGCGCCACCTGCAGGAAGTGGTTATTTAATAACTTGAGTATTCTTTGGGTAATCAAAATTCTTTTAATAACTTTTTGTCATGAGGGTCCATAGATGCTCTGTGCAAAGTTTGGTGCAAAACGATGAAATTGCCTAGGAGGAGTTCGAAAAAGTAGGTTTGCGACATTTCGCGAATTTGCGAAAAAAAACGGTAGGCGAAAATGGGAGTGGCCTATATCACGAGATTCAGCACAACTCAGTGAACGCGTGGATATAAGTTTTTTGAATGTGTGATAAAGTATGTGGAAGTTATTAGCCTAAACGCACTTTCCTTTATTATAGCGCCACCTAGTGGTGGAAATTCAGGATGACAATAGATTATAAAATTTTTCACCATGTGTGACTTATATTTAAAGTTTCATGAGTTTTGGGGTATGTTCAGGCAGTGAAAAATGCGATCATTTTGGACAAAGAATAAAAATAATAATAATAACTAGGACTGCGCGCAGTACTGAACGGGCCCTCGCAGAGTGGAGCCGTCGGGGGAGGCGCCGTCACGGGAGGGCACGTCGGACGCAGCGCTGTGGGCTCAGTCCCTATGCGTCCCAAATGGCGTATCTCCTACCACTGTGCTCGGGGTAGGTGTAGAACATAATACTTGCTGTAGCCAGCAGGGGGCGCTATGACTGTGTGTCAATATTGACATGTGGGTGTGTTCTGGGCTGGCCCCTAATCATGTGTGTGAAATTTGGGACAGATTGGACAATGTATGGTCAAGTTATCCAGTCTCGTGTTTCATGGCGAGACGCCATATTTTGCCACCATGCCACGCCCACATAGTGTGACCGTCGGTAAAGATTTATACAACTTTTGATCCCAAAGGCCTTGTGATGCTACTGACCAAGTTTGAAGAGAATTGAATGAAATCTGTAGGAGGAGTTCGTTAAAGTATGCGACCTGGAAATGGCCAAAAACGATGACAAGTGCGATATTCAATCCAAGATGGCCGACTTCCTGTACATTTCAGGGTATGGGTCCAAGAGGCTTTTTGGTGCGTCTCCACATGAAGCACGTGTGTACCAAATTTCGTGTGTCTATGTGAAACCTACTGCTGGGGCTAGGTGAAAAACATGTTACTTGCTGTTGCCTGCAGGGGGCGCTATGACTGTGTGTCAATATTGACATGTGGATGTGTTTATGGCTGGATCCTTATCACGTGTGTGAAATTTGGGACGGATTGGACAATGTATGGTCAAGTTATGCAGTCTGGTGTTAGATGGCGAGACGCCGTATTTTGCCGCCATGCCACGCCCACATAGTGTGACAGGCGGTAAAGATTTATACAACTTTTGATCCCAAAGGCCTTGTGATGGTACTGACCAAGTTTGAAGTCAATGGGATGAAATCTGTTGGAGGAGTTATGTAAAGTACGCAACGTGGTCATTTTGTGAAAGGGGGCGTGGATAAAGCATAAGGGGCGGGGCTTTCTGAAATATTGTTATGTAGAAGTGTTAAGGGCTGGACTGTGATGAAGCATGAGAAATTTGGACCAGATGGGACAAAGTATGTGGAAGTTATAACGATCTCGTGTTTTATGGCGAGACGCCATATTTTGCCGCCATGCCACGCCCACATAGTGTGACCGTCGGTAAAGCTTTATACAACTTTTGATCCCAAAGTCGTTGTGATGGTACTGACCAAGTTTGAAGTCAATTGGATAAAATCTGTAGGAGGAGTTCGTAAAAGTATGCGACCTGGAAATGGCGAAAAACGATGACAAGTGCAATATTCAATCCAAGATGGCCGACTTCCTGTACGTTTTCGGGTATGGGTTCTTGAGGCTTTTTGGTGCGTCTTCCCATGATACACATATGTACCAACTTTCGTGTGTCTACGTCAAAAAAACCTATATTGTGAGGATGTTTTGAAAATTTTGAGGGGGCGCTAGTGAGTCATTTTGCAAGGTCCATTCCCGCGAATACCAGAATACGTAAATTTCAAATCTGATTTATGTATATTCCAAATATGGTGAGTTTTTGAATATGATAAAGGCCTCAAATAAGCGATTTACTCCCCCTAAAAATAATAATAATAACTAGGACTGCAAGCAGTACTGAACGGGCCCTCGCAGAGTGGAGCCGTCGGAGGAGGGCACGTCGGGGGAGGGCACGTCGGGGGAGGCCACATCGGGCGTGGCAATGTGGGCTCAGTCCCTATGCGTCCCAAATGGCGTGTCTCCTACCAATGTGCTTGTGGTAGGTGTAAAACATGTTACTTCCTGTAGCCAGCAGGGGGCGCTATGACTGTGTGTCAATATTGACATGTGGGTGTGTTCCGGGCTGGACCCTAATCACGTGTGTGAAATTTGGGACAGATTGGACAATGTATGGTCAAGTTATACAGTCTCGTGTGTTATGGCGAGACGCCATATTTTGCCGCCATGCCACGCCCACATAGTGTGACGGTCGGTAAAGATTTATACAACTTTTGATCCCAAAGGCCTTGTGATGGTACTGACCAAGTTTGAAGAGAATTGGATGAAATATGTAGGAGGAGTTCGTTAAAGTATGCGACGTGGAAATGGCCCAAAACAGCAGGAAACGGCATTTTCGATCCAATATGGCCGACTTCCTGCACGTTTTAGGGTATGGGTCCTTGAGACTTTTTGGTGCGTCTTCCCATGATACATGTATCTACCAAATTTCGTGTCTCTACAACATTCTTGTGCGAGGGGCTGAATTTTCTTGACTTTCAAGGGGGCGCTGTTGAGTGATTTTGCCACGCCCATTCCCGCGAATACCAGAATATGTAAATTTAAGCGGAGATTTATGTATATTCCAAAAATGGTGAGTTTTTGAATATGATAAAGCCTCCAAATTAGCGATTTACTTTTGGGAAGGAGAAGAATAATAATAAACGGACCAATTTCAATAGGGTCCTTGCACTGTTAGTGCTCGGTCCCTAACTAGGACTGCGCGCAGTACTGAACGGGCCCTCGCAGAGTGGAGCCGTCGGGGGAGGCGCCATCAGGGGAGGGCACATCAGACGCGGCGCTGTTGGCTCAGTCCCTATGCGTACCGAATTGCGTGTCTCCTACCACTGTGCTTGTGGTAGGTGTAAGACATGTTACTTCCTGTAGCCAGCAGGGGGCGCTATGACTGTGTGTCACGATTGACACGTGGGTGTGTCCTGGGCTGGACCCTAATCACGTGTGTGAAATTTGGGAGAGATTGGACAATTTATGGTCAAGTTATACAGTCTTGTGTGTTATGGCGAGACGCCATATTTTGCCGCCATGCCACGCCCACATAGTGTGACCGTCGGTAAAGATTTATACAACTTTTGATCCCAAAGGCTTTGTGATGGTGCTGACCAAGTTTGAAGAGAATTGGATGAAATCTGTAGGAGGAGTTCGTTAAAGTATGTTACCTGGAAATGGCCAAAATCGATGACAAGTGCAATATTCAAACCAAGATGGCGGACTTCCTGTTGGGTTTGAGGTATGGGTCCAAGAGGCTTTTTGGTGCGTCTCCACATGAAACACGTGTGTACCAAATTTCGTGTCTCTACGTGAAACCTACTGCTGGGGCTAGGCGTAAAAGATGTTACTTGCTGTTGCCAGCAGGGGGCGCTATGACTGTGTGTCAATATTGACACGTGGGTGTGTTCCGGGCTGGACCCTAATCACGTGTGTGAAATTTGGGACAGATTGGACAATGTATGGTCAAGTTACCCAGTCTCGTGTGTTATGGCGAGATGCCATATTTTGCCGCCATGCCACGCCCACATAGTGTGACAAGTGATAAAGATTTATACAACTTTTGATCCCAAAGGCCTTGTGATGGTACTGACCACGTTTGAAGTCCATGGGGTGAAATCTGTCCGAGGAGTTATGTAAAGTATGCAACGTGGTCATTTTATGAAAGGGGGCGGGGATAAAGCATAAGGGGCGGGGCTTTATGAAATATTGTTATGTAGAAGTGTTAAGGACTGGACTCTGATGAAGCATGAGAAGTTTGGACACGATGGGACAAAGAATGGAGAAGTTATAACAATCTCGTGTTTTATGGCGAGACGCCATATTTTGCCGCCATGCCACACCCACATAGTGTGACCGATGGTAAAGATTTATACAATTTTTGATCCAAAAGGCCTTGTGATGGTAATGACCAAGTTTGAAGTCAATTGGATAAAATCTGTAGGAGGAGTTCGTTAAAGTATGCGACCTGGAAATGGCCAAAAACGATGACAAGTGCAATATTCAATCCAAGATGGCCGACTTCCTGTACGTTTTCGAGTATGGGTTCTTGAGGCTTTTTGGTGCGTCTTCCCATGATACACGTATGTACCAAATTTCGTGTGTCTATGTGAAAAAAACCTATATTGTGAGGATGTTTTGAAAATTTCAAGGGGGCGCTAGTGAGTCATTTTGCAAGGTCCATTCCCGCGAATACCAGAATACGTAAATTTCAAATCTGATTTATGTATATTCCAAATTTGGTGACTTTTTGAATATGATAAAGCCCCCAAAAAGGCAATTCATTTGGGAGAAGAATAATAATAACTAGGACTGCGCGCAGTACTGAACGGGCCCTCGCACAGTGGAGCCGTCGGGGGAGGTGCCGTTGGGGGAGGGCACGTCGGACGCGGCGCTGTTGGCTCAGTCCCTATGTGTACCAAATTGCATGTCTCCTACCACTGTGCTCGTGGTTGGTGCATAACATGTGACTTCCTGTAGCCAGCAGGGGGCGCTATGACTGTGTGTCAATATTGACACGTGGGTGTGTTCCGGGCTGGACCCTTATCACGTGTGTGAAATTTGGGACAGATTGGACAATGTATGGTCAAGTTATAACAATCTCGTTATTATCTCTGTTTTATGGCGAGACGCCATATTTTGCCGCCATGCCACGCCCACATAGTGTGACCCTCGGTAAAGATTTATACAACTTTTGATCCCAAAGGCCTTATGATGGTACTGACCACGTTTGAAGTCAATTGGATAAAATCTGTAGGAGGAGTTTGTTAAAGTATGCGAGGTGGAAATGGGTAAAAACGATGAATTGTGTGATTTTCTAACCAAGATGGCGGTCTTCCTGTTGGGTTTGAGGTATGGGTCCAAGAGGCTTTTTGGTGCGTCTCCATATGAAGCACGTGTGTACCAAATTTCGTATCTCTACATCAAACCTACTGCTGGGGCTAGGCGTTAAAGTTGTTACTTCCTGTTGCCATCGGGGGGCGCTATGACTGTGTGTCAATATTGACATGTGGGTGTGTTCAGAGGTGGACCCTCGGCACGTGTAAGAATTTTGGGCCAGATGAGACAATGTATTGTGAAGTTATACAGTCCCGTGTTTCATGGCGAGATGCCATATTTTGCGGCCATGCCACGCCCACATAGTGTGACAGTCGGTAAAGATTAATAAAACTTTTGATCCCAAAGGCCTTGTGATGGTACTGGCCAAGTTTGAAGTCCATGGGATAAAAGTTATTGGAGGAGTTACGTGAAGTATGCAACGTGGTCATTTTATGAAAGGGGGCGTGGATAAAGCATAAGGGGCGGGCCTTTATGAAATATTGTTAATGAGAAGTGTTAAGGGCTGGACTCTGATGAAGCATGAGAAGTTTGGACAAGATTGGACAAAGAATGTACAAAGAATGGGAAAATTATAAGGATCTGATGTTTTATGGCGAGACGCCATTTTTTGGCGCCATGCCACGCCCACATAGTGTGACCGTCGGTAAAGATTTATACATCTTTTGATCCCAAAGGCCTTGTGAGTGTACTGACCAAGTTTAAAGTAAATCGGGTGAAATCTGTAGGAGGAGTTCGTTAAAGTATGCGATCTGGAAATGGCCAAAAACAGCAGGAAATGCCATTTTCTATCCAAGATGGCCGACTTCCTGGACGTTTTAGGGTATGGGTTCTTGAGACTTTTTGCTGCATCTGGGCATGATACATGTATGTACCAAATTGCGTGTTTCTACGACATTCCTGTGCGAGGGGCTGAATTTTCTTGACTTTCAAGGGGGCGCTGTTGAGTCATTATGCCACGCCCATTCCCGGGACCACTAGAATACGTAAATTTCAGTGGAGATTTATGTATATTCCAAAAATGAGGAGTTTTTGAATATGATAAAGCCCCCAAAAAGGCGATTCATTTTTCGGAAGAAAAAGTATAATAAAAAAACCGACCAATTTCAATAGGGTCCTCGCACCGTTAGTGCTCGGTCCCTAACTAGGACTGCGCGCAGTACTGAACGGGCCCTCGCAAAGTGGAGCCGTCGGGGGAGGCGCCGTCAGGGGAGGGCACGTCGGACGCGGCGCTGTTGGCTCAGTCCCTATGCGTACCAAATTGCGTGTCTCCTACCACTGTGCTTGTGGTAGGTGTAAAACATGTTACTTCCTGTAGCCAGCAGGGGGCGCTATGACTGTGTGTCACTATTGACCCGTGGGTGTGTCCCGGGCTGGACCCTAATCACGTTTGTGAAATTTGGGACAGATTGGACAATGTATGGTGAAGTTATTCAGTCTGGTGTTAGATGGCGAGACGCCATAATTTGCCGCCATACCACGCCCACATAGTGTGACCGTCGGTAAAGATTCATACAACGTTTGATCCCTAAGGCCTTGTGATGGTACTGACCAAGTTTGAAGTCCATGGGGTGAAATCTGTCTGAGGAGTTATGTAAAGTATGCAACGTGGTCATTTTATGAAAGGGGGCGTGGATAAAGCATAAGGGGCGGGGCTTTATGAAATATTGTTATGTGGAAGTGTTAAGGGCTGGACTCTGATGAAACATGAGAAGTTTGGACCAGATGGGACAAAGAATGGAGAAGTTATAACAATCTCATGTTTTATGGGGAGACGCCATATTTTGCCGCCATGCCACGCCCACATAGTGTGACTGTCGGTAAAGATGTATACAACTTTTGATCCCAAAGGCCTTGTGATGGTACTGACCAAGGTTGAAGTTGATCGGGTAAAATCTGTAGGAGGAGTTCATTAAAGTTTGCGACCAGGAAATGGCGAAAAACGATGACAAGTGCAATATTCAATCCAAGATGGCCGACTTCCTGTACGTTTTCGGGTATGGGTTCTTGAGGCTTTTTGGTGCGTCTTCCCATGATACACATATGTACCAACTTTCGTGTGTCTACGTGAAAAAAACCTATATTGTGAGGATGTTTTGAAAATTTTGAGGGGGCGCTAGTGAGTCATTTTGCAAGGTCCATTCCCGCGAATACCAGAATACGTACATTTCAAATCTGATTTATGTATATTCCAAATTTGGTGAGTTTTTGAATATGATAAAGCCCCCAAAAAGGCAATTCATTTGGGAGAAGAATAATAATAACTAGGACTGCGCGCAGTACTGAACGGGCCCTCGCAGAGTGGAGCCGTCGGGGGAGGCGCCGTCAGGGGAGGGCACATCGGACGCAGCGATGTGGGCTCAGTCCCTATGCGTCCCAAATGGCGTGTGTCTCCTACCACTGTGCTCGGGGTAGGTGTAAAACATAATACTTGCTGTAGCCAGCAGGGGGCGCTATGACTGTGTGTCAATATTGACCCGTGGGTGTGTCCCGGGCTGGACCCTAATCACGTGTGTGAAATTTGGGACAGATTGGACAATGTATGGTCAAGTTATACTGCCTCGTGTGTTATGGCGAGATGCCATATTTTGCCGCCATGCCACGCCCACATAGTGTGACCATCGGTAAAGATTTATACAACTTTTGATCCCAAAGGCCTTGTGATGGTACTGACGAAGTTT
Organism: Centropristis striata; assembly: GCF_030273125.1. Taxonomy (NCBI): domain Eukaryota; kingdom Metazoa; phylum Chordata; class Actinopteri; order Perciformes; family Serranidae; genus Centropristis; species Centropristis striata. Next base: position 21,324,571 of record NC_081523.1, read on the forward strand.
GAAGTAAATCGGGTGAAATCTGTAGGAGGAGTTTGTTAAAGTATGCAACATGGAAATGGCCAAAAACAATGAATGCTGCGATTTTCAAACCAAGATGGCGGACTGCCGGTTTGGTTTGAGGTATGGGTCCAAGAGGCTTTTTGGTGCGTCTCCACATGAAGCATGTGTGTACCAAATTTTGTGTCTGTACGTGAAACCTGCTGCTGGGGCTAGGCATAAAAGTTGTTACTTCCTGTTGCCAGCGGGGGGCGCAATGACAGTGTATCAATATTGACATGTGGGTGTGTTCAGAGGTGGACCCTCATCACGTGTGAGAAATTAGGGACAGATTGGACAATGTATGGTCAAGTTATCCAGTCTGGTGTTAGATGGCGAGACGCCATATTTTGCCGCCATGCCACGCTGACATAGTGTGACCGTCGGTTAAGATTTATACAACTTTTGATCCCAAAGGCCTTGTGATGGTACTGAGCAAATTTGAAGTAAATCGGGTGAAATCTGTAGGAGGAGTTCGTTAAAGTATACGACATGGAAATGGCCAAAAACAATGAATGCTGCGATTTTCAAACCAAGATGGCGGACTTCCGGTTTGGTTTGAGGTATGGGTCCAAGAGGCTTTTTGGTGCGTCTACACATGAAGCACGTGTGTACCAAATTTCGTGTCTGTACGTGAAACCTGCTGCTGGGGCTAGGCATAAAAGTTGTTACTTCCTGTTGCCAGCGGGGGGCGCAATGACAGTGTATCAATATTGACATGTGGGTGTGTTCAGAGGTGGACCCTCATCACGTGTGAGAAATTAGGGACAGATTGGACAATGTATAGTCAAGTTATACAGTCTCGTGTTTTCATATTTTGCCGCCATGCCACGCCCATATAGTGTGACGGTCAGTCAAGATTTTGAGTATGTTTAATCCCAAAGGCCTCATGATGACACTGACCAAGTTAGAAGTGGATAGGGTTTAATGGGTAGGAGTAATGCCTTCACGGTAGAAAAGTTTGTAGGGGGCGCTGGTGAGCCGTTGTGCCACGCCCATTCCCGCAACCACTAGAATACGTAAATTTCACAAGAGATTTATGTATATTCCAAATATCAGGAGTTTTTGAATATGATAAAGGCCCCAAAAAGGCGATTCATTTGGGAGATGAATAATAACTAGGACTGCGCGCAGTACTGAACGGGCCCTCGCAGAGTGGAGCCGTCGGAGGAGGGCAGGTCGGGGTATGGCACGTCGGGGGAGGCCACATCGGGTGCGGCAATGTGGATTCAGTCCCTATGCGTCCCAAATGGCGTGTCTTCTACCACTGTGCTCGGGGTAGGTGTAAAACATAATACTTGGTGTAGCCAGCAGGGGGCGCTATGACTGTGTGTCAATATTGACATGTGGGTGTGTCCAGGGCTGGCTCCTCATCATGTGTGAGAAATTTGGGACAGATTGGACAATGTATGGTCAAGTTATACAGTCTCGTGTTTCATGGCGAGACGCCATATTTTGCCGCCATGCCACGCCCACATAGTGTGACCGTCGATAAAGATTTATACAACTTTTGATCCCAAAGGCTTTGTGATGGTGCTGACCAAGTTTGAAGAGAATTGGATGAAATCTGTAGGAGGAGTTTGTTGAAGTATGCGACCTGGAAATGGCCAAAAACGATGACAAGTGCGATATTCAAACCAAGATGGCGGACTTCCTGTTGGATTTGAGGTATGGGTCCAAGAGGCTTTTTGGTGCGTCTCCACATGAAACACGTGTGTACCAAATTTCGTGTCTCTACGTGAAACCTACTGCTGGGGCTAGGCGTAAAAGATGTTACTTGCTGTTGCCAGCAGGGGGCACTATGACTGTGTGTCAATATTGACACGTGGGTGTGTTCCGGGCTGGACCCTAACCACGTGTGTGAAATTTGGGACAGATTGGACAATGTATGGTCAAGTTATACAGTCTTGTGTGTTATGGCGAGACGCCATATTTTGCCGCCAAGCCACGGCCACATAGTGTGACAGGTGGTAAAGATTCATACAACTTTTGATCCCAAAGCCCTTGTAATGGTACTGACCAAGTTTGAAGTCCATGGGATGAAATCTGTCGGAGGAGTTATGTAAAGCATGCAAGGTGGTCATTTAATGAAAGGGGGCGTGGATAAAGCATAAGGGGCGGGGCTTTATGAAATATTGTTATGTAGAAGTGTTAAGGGCTGGACTCTGATGAAGCATGAGAAGTTTGGACCAGATCAGACAAAGAATGGAAAAGTTATAACGATCTCGTGTTTTATGGCGAGACGCCATATTTTGCCGTCATGCCACGCCCACATAGTGTGACCGTCGGTAAAGCTTTATACAACTTTTGATCCCAAAGCCCTTGTGATGGTGCTGACCAAGTTTGAAGTCAATTGGATAAAATCTGTAGGAGGAGTTCGTTAAAGTATGTGGCGTGGAAATGGGAAGAATTCCATATTCGATCCAAGATGGCCGACTTCCTGTACGTTTTAGGATATGGCTTCCACTGACTTTTTGGTGCGTCTTGCCATGATACACGTATGTACCAAATTTTGTGTGTCTACGACAAACCAGTGTGAGGATATGAAATTTAGGGGGCGCTAGTGAGTCATTTTGCCACGCCCATTCTTGCGAATACTAGAATATGTAAATTTCACGGGAGATCGAGTTATATTCCAAAAATGGTGAGTTTTGGGATATGTTAAAGGCCCCAAAAAGGCGATTCATTTGGACTAAAAATAATAACTAGGACTGCGCGCAGTACTGAACGGGCCCTCGCAAAGTGGAGCCGTCGGGGGAGGCGCCGTCAGGGGAGGGCACGTCGGACGTGGCACTGTTGGTTCAGTCCCTATGCGTACCAAATTGCGTGTCTCCTACCACTGTGCTTGTGGTTGGTGTAAAACATGTTACTTCCTGTAGCCAGCAGGGGGCGCTATGACTGTGTGTCAATATTGACACGTGGGTGTGTTCAGGGCTGGACCCTAATCACGTGTGTGAAATGTGGAACAGATTGGACAATGTATGGTCAAGTTATACAGTCTGATGTTTTATGGCGAGACGCCATCATTTGCCGCCATGCCACGCCCACATAGTGTGACCGTCGGGAAAGATTTATACAACAATTCATCCCCAAGGCCTTGTGATGGTACTGACCAAGTTTGGAGTCAATGGGGTGAAATCTGTAGGAGGAGTTATGTAAAGTATGCAAGGTGGTCATGTGATGAAAGGGGGCGTGGATATAGCATAAGGGGCGGGGCTTTATTAAATATTGTTATTTAGAAGTGTTAAGGGCTGGACTCTGATGAAGCATGAGAAGTTTGGACCCGATGGGACAAAGTATGTGGAAGTTATAACGATCTCGTGTTTTATGGCGAGACGCCATTTTTTGCCGCCATGCCACGCCCACATAGTGTGACCGGCGGTAAAGCTTTATACAATTTTTGATCCCAAAGGCCTTGTGATGGTACTGACCAAATGTGAAGTCGATCGGGTGAAATCTGTAGGACGAGTTCGTTAAAGTATGCGGCATGGAAATGGGCAAAAAAAGCAGGAAACGCCATTTTCGATCAAAGATGGCCGACTTCCTGTACGTTTTAGGGTATGGGTTCTTGAGGCTTTTTGGTGCGTCTTCCCATGATACACATATGTACCAACTTTCGTGTGTCTACGTGAAAAAAACCTATATTGTGAGGATGTTTTGAAAATTTTGAGGGGGCGCTAGTGAGTCATTTTGCAAGCACCATTCCCGCGAATACCAGAATACGTAAATTTCAAATCTGATTTATGTATATTCCAAATTTGGTGAGTTTTTGAATATGATAAAGGCCTCAAATAAGCGATTTACTCCCCCTAAAAATAATAATAATAATAATAAACGGACCAATTTCAATAGGGTCCTCGCACTGTTAGTGCTCGGTCCCTAATAACTAGGACTGCGCGCAGTACTGAACGGGCCCTCGCAGAGTGGAGCCGTCGGGGGAGGCACCATCAGGGGAGGGCACATAGGACGCGGCGCTTTTGGCTCAGTCCCTATGCGTACCAAATTGCGTGTCTCCTACCACTGTGCTTGTGGTAGGTGTAAAACATGTTACTTCCTGTAGCCAGCAGGGGGCGCTATGACTGTCTGTGAAAATGGACACGTGGGTGTGTTCAGGGCTGGACTCTAATCACGTGTGTGAAATTTGGGACAGATTGGACAATGTATGGTCAAGTTATACAGTCTCGTGTGTTATGGCGAGACGCCATATTTTGCCGCCATGCCACGCCCACATAGTGTGACCGTCGGTAAAGATTTATACAACGTTTGATCCCTAAGGCCTTGTGATGCTACTGACCAAGTTTGAAGTCCATGGGGTGAAATCTGTCTGAGGAGTTATGTAAAGTATGCAACGTGGTCATTTTATGAAAGGGGGCGTGGATAAAGCATAAGGGGCGGGGCTTTATGAAATATTGTTATGTAGAAGTGTTAAGGGCTGGGCTCTGATGAAGCATGAGAAGTTTGGACCAGATGGGACAAAGAATGGAGAAGTTATAACAATCTCGTGTTTTATGGCGAGACGCCATATTTTGCCGCCATGCCACGCCCACATAGTGTGACCGACGGTAAAGATTTATACAACTTTTGATCCCAAAGGCCTTGTGATGGTACTGACCAAGTTTGAAGTCAATTGGATAAAATCTGTAGGAGGAGTTCGTTAAAGTATGCGACCTGGAAATGGCCAAAAACGATGACAAGTGCGATATTCAATCCAAGATGGCCGTCTTCCTGTACGTTTTCGAGTATGGGTTCTTGAGGCTTTTTGGTGCGTCTTCCCATGATACACGTATGTACCAAATTTTGTGTGTCTACGTGAAAAAAACCTATATTGTGAGGATGTTTTGAAAATTTCAAGGGGGCGCTAGTGAGTCATTTTGCAAGGTCCATTCCCGCGAATACCAGAATACGTAAATTTCAAATCTGATTTATGTATATTCCAAATTTGGTGACTTTTTGAATATGATAAAGCCCCCAAGAAGGCAATTCATTTGGGAGAAGAATAATAATAACTAGGACTGCGCGCAGTACTGAACGGGCCCTCGCAGAGTGGAGCCGTCGGGGGAGGCGCCGTCAGGGGAGGGCACATCGGACGCGGCGCTGTTGATTCAGTCCCTATGCGTACCAAATTGCGTGTCTCCTACCACTGTGCTCGTGGTAGGTGTTAAACAAGTAATTTGCTGTTGCCAGCAGGGGGCGCTATGACTGTGTGTCAATATTGACACGTGGGTGTGTTCTGGGCTGGACCCTAATCACGCGTGTGAAATTTGGGACAAATTGGACAATGTATGGTCAAGTTATACAGTCTCGTGTTAGATGGCGAGACGCCATATTTTGCCGCCATGCCATGCCCACATAGTGTAACCGTCGGGTAAGATTTATACAACTTTTGATCCCAAAGGCCTTGTGATGGTGGTGACCAAGTTTGGAGTCCATGGGGTGAAATCTGTTAGAGGAGTTATGTAAAGTATGCAACGTGGTCATTTTATGAAAGGGGGCGTGGATAAAGCATAAGGGGCGGGGCTTTATGAAATATTGTTATTTACAAGTGTTAAGGGCTGGACTCTGATGAAGCATGAGAAGTTTGGACCAGATGGGACAAAGAATGGAAAAGTTATAACAATCTCGTGTTTTATGGCGAGACGCCATATTTTGCCGCCATGCCACGCCCACATAGTGTGACCGTCGGTAAAGCTTTATACAACTTTTGATCCCAAAGTCGTTGTGATGGTACTGACCAAGTTTGAAGTCAATTGGATAAAATCTGTAGGAGGAGTTCGTAAAAGTATGCGACCTGGAAATGGCGAAAAACGATGACAAGTGCAATATTCAATCCAAGATGGCTGACTTCCTGTACGTTTTCGGGTATGGGTTCTTGAGGCTTTTTGGTGCGTCTTCCCATGATACACATATGTACCAACTTTCGTGTGTCTACGTGAAAAAAACCTATATTGTGAGGATGTTTTGAAAATTTTGAGGGGGCGCTAGTGAGTCATTTTGCAAGGTCCATTCCCGCGAATACCAGAATACGTAAATTTCAAATCTTATTAATGTATATTCCAAATATGGTGAGTTTTTGAATATGATAAAGGCCTCAAATAAGCGATTGATTCCCCCTAAAAATAAGAATAATAATAAACGGACCAATTTCAATAGGGTCCTCGCACCGTTAGTGCTCGGTCCCTAATAATAATAACTAGGACTGCAAGCAGTACTGAACGGGCCCTCGCAGAGTGGAGCCGTCGGGGGAAGGGCACGTCGGGGTAGGGCACGTCGGGTTAGGGCACGTTGGACGTGGCGCTGTGGTCTCAGTCCCTGTGCGTACCAAATGGCGTGTTTCCTACCACTTTGCTGAGGGTAGGTGTAAAACATAATACTTGCTGTAGCCAGCAGGGGGCGCTATGACTGTGTGTTACTATTGACACGTGGGTGTGTCTCGGGCTGGACCCTAATCACGTGTGTGAAATTTGGGACAGATTGGACAATGTATGGTCAAGTTATACAGTCTCGTGTTTCATGGCGAGGCGCCATATTTTGCCGCCATGCCACACCCACATAGTGTGACCGTCAGTAAAGCTTTATACAACTTTTGATCCCAAAGTCGTTGTGATGGTACTGACCAAGTTTGAAGTCAATTGGATAAAATCTCTAGGAGGAGTTCGTAAAAGTATGCGACCTGGAAATGGCGAAAAACGATGACAAGTGCGATATTCAATCCAAGATGGCCGACTTCCTGTACGTTTGAGGGTATGGGTCCAAGAGGCTTTTTGGTGCGTCTCCACATGAAGCACGTGTGTACCAAATTTCGTGTGTCTATGTGAAACCTACTGCTGGGGCTAGGTGAAAAACATGTTACTTGCTGTTGCCTGCAGGGGGCGCTATGACTGTGTGTCAATATTGACATGTGGATGTGTTTATGGCTGGACCCTTATCACGTGTGTGAAATTTGGGACGGATTGGACAATGTATGGTCAAGTTATGCAGTCTGGTGTTAGATGGCGAGACGCCATATTTTGCCGCCATGCCACGCCCACGTAGTGTGACCGTCGGGTAAGATTTACACAACTTTTGATCCCTAAGGCCTTGTGATTGTACTGACCAAGTTTGAAGTCCATGGGGTGAAATCTGTCTGAGGAGTTATGTAAAGTATGCAACGTGGTCATTTTATGAAAGGGGGCGGGGATAAAGCATAAGGGGCGGGGCTTTATGAAATATTGTTATGTAGAAGTGTTAAGGACTGGACTCTGATGAAGCATGAGAAGTTTGGACGTGATGGGACAAAGAATGGAGAAGTTATAACAATCTCGTGTTTTATGGCGAGACGCCATATTTTGCCGCCATGCCACGCCCACATAGTGTGACGGTCGGTAAAGATTTATACAACTTTTGATCCCAAAGGCCTTGTGATGGTACTGACCAAGTTTGAAGTCAATTGGATAAAATCTGTAGGAGGAGTTCGTTAAAATATGCGACCTGGAAATGGCCAAAAACGATGACAAGTGCGATATTCAATCCAAGATGGCCGTCTTCCTGTACGTTTTCGAGTATGGGTTCTTGAGGCTTTTTGGTGCGTCTTCCCATGATACACGTATGTACCAAATTTTGTGTGTCTACGTGAAAAAAACCTATATTGTGAGGATGTTTTGAAAATTTCAAGGGGGCGCTAGTGAGTCATTTTGCAAGGTCCATTCCCGCGAATACCAGAATACGTAAATTTCAAATCTGATTTATGTATATTCCAAATTTGGTGACTTTTTGAATATGATAAAGCCCCCAAAAAGGCAATTCATTTGGGAGAAGAATAATAACTAGGACTGCGCGCAGTACTGAACGGGCCCTCGCAGAGTGGAGCCGTCGGGGGAGGCGCCGTCAGGGGAGGGCACATCGGATGCGGCGCTGTTGGCTCAGTCCCTATTCGTACCAAATTGCATGTCTCCTACCACTGTGCTTGTGGTAGGTGTAAAACATGTTACTTCCTGTAGCCATCAGGGGGCGCTATGACTGTGTGTCAATATTGACATGTGGGTGTGTTCCGGGCTGGACCCTAATCACGTGTGTGAAATTTGGGACAGATTGGACAATGTATGGTCAAGTTATACAGTCTCGTGTGTTATGGTGAGACGCCATATTTTGCCGCCATGCCACGCCCACATAGTGTGACGGTCGGTAAAGATTTATACAACTTTTGATTCCAAAGGCCTTGTGATGGTACTGAGAAATATGTAGACTAAGTTTGTTTAATAACAGACAGTTGTAAAGAGTTTGTTAGTGCAATTTTGATATGTAGAATGTAACAGATGTGATGTAACATGTATTGAGGCAACTTTATGTGTTGACATGGCAGAAGAATTAAAGTTGTGTAATAGCTGTTGTTGCTTATGTGTTGAGTTTATTGATTTTGTATTACATGTATGTTTACTTGTTTGTGATATTTTATGATCGTAAATGTGTGGTAAAAATGAAATGAAATGAAAAAGGATGTGTTTGTTGGTGTGTTTGCAATAGTATAGCTTTATAATGAAAACATATTAAGTCATTAATTTGCGATTAATGTTGATGGTTTGTGTGTAATGCTAAAGGTATAGAGTTAATGTAATATATAGCACGTTATTTACATGTAAAGCATGTGGTATTAGTCATGACTAGCGTCGTTCAAGACATTAGTTTTATTTTGAAAGTGTTTGTGTTTTTTTAGACTTCCGGTTTTGTATTTCCTGTTTCTGTGCATGCGTTGTTTCTAGCTTTCTATCGCCTGCGAGTTTCATTCCTTCGGCACACTCGGTCTGAAGTAAGTCAATATATGTGATTAGTCCCGGTGTATTTCCATGATGTTTTTCGTAGTTAGTGTTGTGTGTGTGGCTTTAGGGCTGGAAGTATGTGGGAAGGGTTTTGCTTGTACAATGTTGTTGTGTAATTAATGCGTTGTTACCATATATTGTATAAATAAGTGTTTTAGTCGAGGATGTCTGTGGGGCGTTACAGTGTGTAGGCGTCTGCGAAATGGCGCGACTTAAAGAAAGTGTAAACGGGCAAAAAGTGTGTGGGGGTTTTGTCTTTTGTAAAGACTGGGATGATTAGCATGAAGCACAGCAGATGTAATATTTAATTAGTTATAATTAGCAGCTAGTGAAGTAAACAATATATTCATATAGGCGTCTGATATTGTTATGTATGTAGGTAAAAAGCCTCATTGGCTTAAAAAAGTGATTTTTCCAGAGAGACCTGGTCAGAGAGTGATCATAATGAAAGACAAGTTTCAACATCAAACACGGTTATCAATTTGGTCTTGTAATTAATGTGCGTTACCATACACTGTATAAATTAGTGTTGTAGTGGAGGTTGTTTGTGGGGCGTTACAGTGTGTGTAGGTCTCTGCAAAATGGCGCGACTATAAGAAAGTGTAAAGGGGCAAAAAAATGTGTGGGGGTGGGGACATGTCTTTACTAAAGGCTGGGATGATTAGCATGAAGCACAGCAGATGTCATATGTAAGTAGTTTTAATGAGCAGCTAGAGAAGTAAACACTATATTCATACTGGCTTATGATATTCTTATGTATGCCGGTCAAAAGGCTCATTGACTTTAAAACTGTATTTTTCCAGAGAGACCTGGCCAAAGAGTCAGCATTAAGACAGACAATTTGCAACATCAAACACGGTGATTGCAAACATTAAATACATATTCAGTAAACAACAACACGGAGTGAGTATCAGTCGAGCAGTTATGTGAGGGTCATTTGTTTGGCATTGTCCTTGATTTCATTGGAAGTTGTGTGTGTGTGTTCTGCCTACTATTTATGTGACTATTATGTGTTATTGATGTTTTTGTTAATGTGTGTTTATCAGATCATGTCGTCTCCAATGAAGTTTGCTGAAACCAGTGAGCCAGATGTCGAGGCAGTGAAACAGCAGCTGCAGTTGCTGAGCGTAAGTGTTTTTAGTTGAAGATGGATGGATGGTTTGAAGGATAGAAAGATAACTAGATGTATCCATCTCTCAATAACCAACGTATTTGTGCCAAATGCTAGTTCTATCAATTTTACATGTGATGTTTGTTTTGTTATTTCAGTATGCTTGCAACGACCCGCAGCTACCGAGGCCTGAACTGTATGCCCAGAGCATAAGGGTTCATTCTAGGGTTGTGGACCTGTTGGTGCGGCAGTCCCGCACTAAGAGGTCTGTCGAGGCAAAGAACCGATTTTTGAAGCGAGAGTTGGAGGGCATGGAGAGAAAGCTGAAGGCTTCGCAGCAGGAAGTTGAAGTCTTAAAGGCGACAAAGGCCTTTGAGTCAGATGGTAAGTGCTTGTGTTGTGATGTTTGAACTAAAGTATTCTTACAGTACTGTCTTCATGTGTTTTGAGGCTTGATAGACCTGGGGACAGTGTCAGATATACATTATTTGTGAGTGCGTGATGTGTATGAGTGATGAATTGTAATGAACCAATGGCACATTTTGAGTCAGTGTTGTATTCTTGCAGTTAGCAGTGTTACTACATAAAATGAAGGAGGTTGATAAATGTTTGTCATTGGTCCTAATTCCCACATGTCATCTGTCTTTCTTTTGCATGTGTGTGCAGTTACAGAAGAGGCAGTGAAAGGTGAGGTGGTGCAGTACAATGTGTATAGTAATAAAGCTATAATGAAGTTGGTTTTCTGTTAATGTGTTTGTTTTGTTGTTGACTTGTGTGCAGAGCCCACTGGAGTGGAGGTGGAGGAGACACCAGCAGAGCCAGTTGATGACGCTCTTTTGGGGCTGGCCTTTTAAATTGTGTTTGTGTTGTAAATATGTAAATAAAGTTTTTTGGATTAAGAACCCTACAGTGTGCTGCTGTTTCTTTTGGCATTTACGTGCAAGTCTTGAATGTTCTGACTGACATGTCTAAGAAGTGTGTGAAAATGCATATGTCTGTATTCATAGTTTTAGTGACGGTGTGTGTGTGTGTCTGTGGTTGTGTGTTTTGTTTGTTTGTGCATGTGTGTGTTTGTTTTGTGTTATTCTGTGGTGGTGTGTGTATGTTATATGTTTTTGTGGTTTGTGTGTTTCCTTGTGTGTGTAATGTGTCTGTCCGTGTGCTCTGTGTGTATTGTATGGTCAGTGTGGTGTTTGATGGGGAGACGGCATATTTTGCTGGCATGTTACAACTACATATTGTCATGGTCAGTAAAGGGCTTGATAAGCTCAAACTGCATATATATATTTATATATATATCTATATATATCTATATATAAGCTACATAACCCATGCATATATATATATCTACATATGTATGTATGTATATATGTATATATATATAAATTATGTGTTTATATGTGTATATATATATATATGTGTGTGTATATATATATATATCTATATATATATTTAACACATATATACATATGTACATATATATACATATATGTGTGTATATAGATATATATGTGTACAATATACATATACATGGATAGATATAAATATACACACACACACACACACACACATATATATATAAATATATGCTTAAGGTATGAAGTTTATGCATTGACATGGAAGAATAAAAGGAAATGTGATATTCTAGCTTATGTGTGTCCTTTTGGAGTTAATGTCAGAGTGTAAGTCATGACTCTGTGGTTATTGGATACCATTTCTGTGTTAAAGGTAAGAAGTTATTTTAATATCCAGAAAAGCATTAATAATTGAGGCATGTTATAAACGTGATGACTGTGGAAATGTAAGTGAGAAGTTCGCATTTTCAAATATAGTTTTATTGTGAAAACATCCGGTTTTGTATTTCCTGAAGTAGTTGGTGATGGGTTGAACTTTCACCTTAAACGTGACCTTTAGTATCCAATCAGATGTAAATGCGATGAGGTTGTTTGTGTATTAATAGTTGTGATTGGATAAAGTAGTACTAAAGAAAACAACTGGTCTCGTCATATAAAATCTCGCGGTGCTTCGCGAAACGCCCCTTTCTGTTTGCCGGCCGAGTGGGTGAAACGCTAACTGAGCTCAGACACAGAAAGAATCAAAGAAACAAAGAAAAAGTTACTGTAATATACAGTTTGATAGACAAAGACCTTAATACACCAACAAGATCCTTCGAGGATTTTTTTTTTGGATCTTGGATTTGAAGAGAAGCAAAGTAAGTAAACATCGCTTGGTGTGATCATGCTGTGGTCGCTAGCTCCTCTTTGAATGGTATTGTGTGTTTTTAGTGTTTAGTTGTTGTTGAGAAAGCAACGATTGCGTTGTGATTGTACATGAGTGGTTTGTGTGGTGTTGTACGTGGTAATTGTAGGTGAGTTAGGAGGTAGTTAGTTGTTAGGTGAAAACAAAGGGAGCTCCGGCGTTTTGTTTGTTTCGTTATTAGCTAGCGCGATGCAGCGAGGTAGCTGTTAGCTTAGTGTTTACGGCCTGGTAGAGTGTGTGTGTGGGTGTGTTCTGAGTCTGTGTGTTTAGAAAATCTTTCTGAAATGGTTGAGCATGTTGTGACTGATATGTAGCAGGAGGATAGTAGCTAGTAGTTAGCGTGTACTTGTTTATTCGAAATGCTGTTTTCATCGTGTTTGTTGTCGGTAATTTCACGATGTAGCTCTTTGTCGTTATTGTTTGATCACATCTAAGATAGTTCGGTAGTAGATAGCTGACGAAGTTACTTAGTTAGACGTGTGTCTAATAAAACGGCGTCGTATATACAGTTCAATAAATTATGACATTATATTACAATATGCTGATATTACATCTAAAGTGATCCATTCTTGAAATCTACTTCAGTTACACAGTAGAAGTTCGCAGGTGTTTTTTCATAAATGTACAGGATTTTTCACAGTTGAAAATATTCGTATAATGTTTTTGGATATGTACAGTTGTGGAGATTGTAGACAGTGCCTTCTTTTTAGAGGAGAAAATATCACTTGTTTGGGGTAGTTATTAAATGTAAAAGTATGTTTTTTTATCTGTGTTAAACGAGATGTTGTTTTGATGTTTTGTTGGAAAGTGACTGCAGGTTTTTCACACAGCCTTGTGTAGAAAGAACTGTAATGTTATATACAAAATGGCATATTTGCCTGATTATATGGTGAACGTCATTTGATGAAGCAATTGGTTGTTTATACTGTTAGATTACATGCAGTTAGCATCATTGAATTGTTGTATGTTACGTTGTAAGATTCATATGCACATGACTTATTTACTGATTTCATGACTGTGTGTGTGTGTGTGTGTGTGTGTGTGTGTGTGTGTGTGTGTTTTGTGTGTGTGTGTGTGTGTGTGTGTTTGTGTTGTGTTATTGTGTGGTGGTGTGTCTATGTTGTATGTGTTTTGGTGCTGTGTTTGCTTGTGTGTGGGTTGTGTGTAAACCTGTCCATTGTTGTGTGTGTGCATATGTTTTTGTGTGTGTCTGAACTTTGTTTGGCTGAACTTGTGTGTGTGTGTGTGTGTGTGTGTGTGAACATGTGTGTTTGTGTGTGTGTTTTTGTCTGAACTGCTGTGTGTGTTGTATTTCTCTGCATGTCTGTTTGCCTGTCTGTCTGTGTGTGTGTGTGTATCTGAACTTGTGTGTGTGTGTGTGTGTGTGTGTGTCTTAACTTGTGTGTGTGTGTGTGTGTGTTTTCGTCTGAACTTTTGTGTGTGTTGTGTCTCGTTGCATGTGGGTCTGTTTGTCTGTGTGTGTGTGTGTGTGTGTGTGTGTGTGTGTGTATCTGAACTTGGTGTGTGTTTGTATGTGTGTCTGAACGTGTGTGTGTGTGTGTGTATATGAACTGTGTGTGTGTGTGTGTGTGTTTTGTCTGTACCTTTGTCTGTGTGTGTGTGTGTGTGTGTGTGTGTATATATATCTGAATTGGGTGTGTGTGTGTGTGTTTTGTCTGTACTTCTGTGTGTGTGTGTGTGTGTGTGTGTGTGTTTGTGTCTGTGCATTTGTTTTGTGTGTGTGTCTGTGCACCTGTCTTTGTGTGTGTTTGTGTGTCTGTGCTTGTGTGTGTGTGTGTCTGTGTGCCTGTCTCATCTCTTAGATGCCCAGAGGGAAGTCCTACAGACGTGCCCAGGCTGCCAAGCAGAGGTGGGGGGAGCGCATCCGTGTGGGAGCTCAGCGTCACACGCCGACCATTGCAGAGCGTATGTACCCAATTTGCAGTTGTCAAAATTGTCCTTGTGTGTATATTGTTTTGGCATGATTGTCGAGTTGTCGTTATGCAGTAATATTTGCAGTAGTCTTGAAGTGTTTTTTGATATTGTAGTTTGCATAAGTCGTGATGTTGCAATTAAGTGTGGATTGTGTATTTGTTGTGTCTGTTTTGTATAGGTGTGGGGACAGGGCCGCGACATGCTGCTTTGGTTTGGCCACCATCAGCTGTCACCAGCAAGACTGTGAAGCTGGTCCTCCCACCGGAGTGTCCAGATAAGAAGGTATTGTTGGTACAAGAAATAGCAACATAAAATGAATGTTTCATACCAATAGAAGGGTTGTTTGTAATCATGGATGGGAAAAATGTCTGTGTATTTGCAGTTCGTGCTTCTTGTTGGTGACTCCCATCTGCGAGCCATTGCTGACAACTTCGTGTTCATGCCTGAGGGTAAGTTGTCCTTTGGGGTCTTGTCGTCGCCGGGGGCCAGTGCAGCTGAGTTGGGTAGCGAGGTAAAAGAAGCGTTGCCGCTTTTACCTCGAAAACCTGACTTGGTCTGTCTGCTGGCCCCCAGCAACAACTTGACATCCAGTAGGACTGTCACAGAGGCAGGGCAGGAGTTTGGCACGCTCATTGAGGCACTGTGTGGGAACTTCCCTAAGGTAGGCATCTTTTTATGTAATGGGTATTGTTGGTTTATGGTACCATTATGATTAGGTGGTATAAACTGTTGCATAATGTATGGCTTAGACTTTTGGCAGAGAAGAATACATTTATAACTAAAAATTGTTTTTTTCTGAACAGGTGGTGGTGGTGGACTTCCCTCCACGCCTTACGGTGGAGGTCTCCCTGCAGGACTTTTTGCGCCAGGAGTACCACCGTGTTGCTGCCAGCATCGGTATGTTTTTAAATCAAAGTATGTAATGTATGTATAAATGTGTGAATCTTTAGTCTGATGCCTATTTTTGTATTGAAGGTGTCCCCTACAAGTCCACTGTGGAGCACTTCCCTTTGGACTGCCTTGAGCTGTGGAGCTGGCGCGATGGTGTAAGTACACTATATTTGTACCAAATGGAAACGCTTCTGGTGTAGTTCAGTGAATGTGACATGACCATTTGTTTGTGATTATTTCGCAGATTCACCTGAGCGACACTCTTGGGATGGGGATCCTGGTGAAGCTGTTTTGGGCTGCTGCCTGTCAGGTTAGTCAATGTAATAAAAGCAAAATGACTTTGGTGTTTTGTGATGTTTTTTAACAGTGCTTGTGTTTGTTGCCAGTTGTTTTATGTATGTGTGTATTGGTATTTGATGAGGGCTGGGTTTCAACACGTGCTATTTCAATTAAGTTAAGTATGATGTTTGTTTTTGCTGTGTTATTGTCAGACACTGGAGCCAGCTGCACCCGCGCCTGTGCCTGCAGCTCCTCCTGCTGCCAGTCGACCCAGGGTTGTTCCACGTATCGTGGTGAAGGGTGAGGTCGTGGCGCCACCTCGACCAGACCCTTACCAGTGGGCTGTCGTTCGACCTGGCAGCAAGGTAAGGGGTTTGACACAGTGATTTGGACATGAACATGATGTTTGTTGAAGCGCAATTAGTTGTTTATTTAAAAGTGTGCCATTTCTGTCAATACAGAGGAAGCAGCCCAAGGCCTCCTGTGGTGACGCTCTTCAGCAGGTTTGTTATTATGCTTTCAGATAAACAAAAGTGTGGGGTGTCTTATTAGAAAGTGGTCAACAGCGGTCTTTGTGTCATGTCACAGGTTCTGCTGAAGGAGTGCTTCATCCCACTGACACCGGTCAGGTTCAGCAGTGCCATCTTGGATGCGATGGAACAGCTTGTTCCATCACATCTGGCCAGTCCAGAAGATGGCACTGCTGTTCCTCAATGTCAGGTAAAGTAACAGTTTTGTCTGTTGTGGATAAGAAAATGTCGGTCTGAAGTCCTTACGGTTGGAGGTTTTTCCCAATGTGCTAAAAGTTTTCTCATGTGTTTTATACCAATAGGTGGAAGGGCGCCGGCGGGTTGTTGCTGCGAGGCGTGTGGCCACTCCACAGGTTTGATGTTTTTGTTATTATTGGCAAGACACAGTATTGGACAGAAATTGTTATTGTTTGGCCAGTTTGAGTAGCCATATATTAATGCTATTTTAGTTTATAATGTTTACTAATGCTGCTTGTGAATCAAAGAAAAGATGATGTGGTTGTATCCATTTGTTGAAGTTTATGACATTGTTCCTTCCATAGGCCAAGGCTGCAGCTGTTCATGTGAAGGGCCCTGTTGGTGGTTACAAAGGGCCGGCTGCTGCTGAGGAGGTTGGTACACTTTGTTTTTTTTCTGTCCCTTTATAATTGTACATCTTCTATGTTTTAATGTGGGTGGTCATTTTATGGTTGTGCAGAGTATTGATTCGATTTTTGTTATGTGATGTTGTTTTAGGTGCAGGCAACACCCAGCTTGGTGTCTGCGAGCACATCACCTCCTGCTCCTGGTCCTGTTGGGAGCTCAGTGGGGAGGGAGGTGCTTGCGACTGCACAGCCTACTGCTGCCAAAGGTAAGTGTGAGGTTCTTCCTTCTGTTTGCACACCTACACACACAGGGCACACATCTGAGGTTAGCAGGACTGTCAGGCGTAGGAATAGTGTTCGGGGAAGTTTCAATCAGGGTGATTCTAGGTTTAAATATAGAGGGGTTCAGTGTATGGCGATAGCTTTGGCTGGCATAGCAAAGCATCGCATTGCCAGCGTGTTTTCGTGGAACTCCAGGACACTGGATCAGGTTGTGGAGTCAGGTGACAGGTTGTATACGTGTTTGCGAGAGAACAACTTGATCAGTGGTGGGTCTGAACTGCTTTGTGTTGGAGATTTGCCCAAGAAGATGCTTGCTCATGGTCACAAGTTTGAGTGTGAATATGGTGATAATGCGTCTGGTGATGTTGACGTAGTTGAGGGAGATTTTATGCGTCATGGCGCGCTCACAACTCTGAGTGAGGGACTGCAAAGCATGTTCATGAAATATGATACATGCATTTTTACATTAAATGGAAATACTTGTGCCATCATTGGTCAGGATGGACAGTATGCATTGGTTGACTCTCATGCGCGCAGTGCAGATGGAATGGTAGATGGAAATGGAGAGAGTGTAGTTGTGTATTTTAGTAGCCTTGACGACTTGTATGAACACATGTGTAAATTTGCGTGCAATCTTCAAACTCCCAAGCTGTTTGAGATAGCTGGGGTTTGTGTAGTTGACAAGGGCCATACTGACAGCGAGAATGTGTTGCCTTGTAGTTCACGTCAGCAGTGTGTTTCTCAGCCATCAGTCAGTACAGTCAGGCAGAGAGGTGTGAAGCGCCTGGTTTCATCAGGAAGTGGTGCTTCAAAGAAGGTGAAGATGAGTGAAGGTAGTTTAGGTGATTCAGATGTTTTTGTGAGTGATGTCAGTCGGAAAGTCTTACAGTTTAATGCAGTTAGGAATGAGGTTGCACAGGCTCTGTGCAAACAATTGAACATCGAGTCTGTGAAGGCTGTTGTGGAGGAGACACAAGTTGGTGTGTTGGGAGCTCCATGTAGTAAGGAGAAGATAGTTGCAGATGGGAATTGTTTCTTTAGAGCAGTCAGTCAGGCAGTGTGTGGCACACAGAAGAAGCACAGGATGGTTCGAAATGCAGTTGTAAAGCAGTTAGAAAGTGATGCTGTAAGATACAAGAGTATTTTGAGAAGCGAGTATTCTTCGGTGGCAGAGTACATTAGTACTTCCAAGATGCGCAGTCTTCACAGTTGGGCAACTGAAGTAGAGATTCAAGCTGCAGCAGATTTTTTAGGAGTAAACATATTCACCTACTGTGGTGATCGCTGGCTTGAATTTAGTTGCAAGGGGAGGCAGTTGTCATGTCAGGGCGTGTATTTGGAGAATTGTAACGGTAATCATTATGAGACTGTTGTTTGTGTTCAGACTGTAGATGGACATGGTTGTTTAGAGTTGTGTAAGCTACGTCAGGCAGCTGAGACTCAATACATGTGTACACGGAGTTCAGTGAGACAGGCACAGAGTAGTGGAAATACACCTAGTGGCAAGGGTAGTTATAGTTTGTCAGCATATTTGAGAAGGAAAAGCGCAATCCAAAAGAAGGAAAAGTATCAGGGCAGTGAGATGCAAAGAAAGAAAGATCAGAAAATGCGTGAATATTATGTGTTGCATAGGGCGAGGTTTCAAAAGCAGAGTGTAGAAAAGTATAAGTCAATGGAGTTGCATAGGCAAAATGTGAAGAGGATGAGTATAAGGAAATACAGGGAAGATGGTGATCACAGGCAATGTGTAAAAGCCATGAGTACAAGGAAGTATCATGGTAACGTGGAGCATAAGCTGCGTGTTAAAGCAGGGAACAGACTAAAGACACAACAGATAAAAGAGAAGGCAGAGCAATTTGATTTTGTCATGGATCAGTTTTTGGAGAAAGTAAAAAATGGGCCAGAATTTGTGTGTTGTGTTTGCCATAGATTGTTGTTTAGACATCAGGTTTTATGTTGTAAGAAAGGTGATTATATAGCTGTGATTGGTGATCAATGTATTAGTGAGGAATATTTACACAAGTGTGATGAGGAATGTGTAGTACCCTGTCAGTGGTTGGAGACAGCTAGAGGTCAATTGTGGGTGTGTTACACCTGTCATTATAAGATGAGTAAAGGTGTAGTGCCACCAGAATGTGCAGTTAACAATTTAGGTCTTGATCCCATTCCAGCAGAATTGGCCTGCTTGAATAGTTTAGAACAACATTTGATTGCATTGCATATTCCATTTATGAAGATGTTAGCGTTGCCTAAAGGTGGTCAAAATGGTGTTCATGGACCAGTTACGTGTGTTCCAGCAAATATTGTGCAAACAAGCAATTTACTGCCACGTACAGAAATGGAGGGATCTTTGTTGGCTGTGAAGTTGAAGCGTAAGCTGACATATAAAGGGCATTATGAGTATCAGTATGTTGATAGTATGCATGTGAAAGGGGCTTTGCAGTATTTAAAACAGACAAATGTGCATTACAAGGATGTAGAGTTTAATGAACGCTGGTTAAACAGGTTTAGTAAGGAGGCAGATGTTGTAGAGCAGGATAAGGACTGTAATGAACAAAGTGTAGAAAAGGTTGATGATGGTGAAGATGAGCTTATTCATGATAGACAGCAGCATTGTATGTTTCAAGACACATGTCTCATGCCAGTTGATATTGGTCAGGAAGCGCTGGACCAGTATTATGATTCTGTACTGAATGTAGCTCCAGCAGAAGGTAACTCTCCGGTGAAATTGTTGTCAGATCAGTCTAATGAAGCTAAATGCTTCCCTGTGTTGTTTCCTAAAGGCTGTCCTACTTTTCATGATAGTAGGCAGCATCGTTTGACATTGTCTCGGTATTTTAATAACAGGATTTTGCATGCAGATGGCCGGTTTGCACACAATGTGGAATATATATTTTTTGCTCAGTATATGTCAGAGGTGGAGCAGGTAGTGTCTAATGTTTCTATAGCTTTAAGGAAAGGGAAAGGAGGTGGCCATGCTCAAAGGGTTAGTAGTTCTGTTGTAAATGATGAGGATTCATTAAAGCAGTTGTTGGAGCATGATGATGGGTATCGTTTTCTTAAACCTATTAGAGGTACTCCATCTTTTTGGCAGGGAGCACAGAAGGATTTGTTGGCTTGTGTCCGTCAGCTAGGTGTCCCTACTTGGTTTTGTTCATTTTCTTCAGCTGATTTGCGTTGGAAAAACCTCCTTGCTAGCATCTTGAAACAGGAAGGTAGAAATCAGACCGCAGAGGAGTTGGAATGGGCAGAGAGGTGTGAACTGTTGCGTCGTAATCCAGTTACTGCAGCTAGAATGTTTGATTTTCGTTGGCATTGTTTTTTGAGGGAGGTGTTGATGTCTCCATCCAATCCGATAGGTAAAATTAAGGATTATTTTTATAGGGTAGAATTCCAGCAGCGTGGTTCACCGCATGTACATTGTCTGTTTTGGATTGAGAATGCTCCATTGATAGATAAAAACACAGATGAGGAGGTCGTTGAGTTTATTGATGAGTATGTCACGTGTGAGCTACCGTCAGATGATGAGGCATTATTGGACATAGTTAAAAGTGTACAGCAGCATTCAAAGCGGCATTCAAAGACATGTAAGAAAAACAATACTGTGTGTCGCTTTAATTTTCCCAGGCCTGCTTCTCTTCGTACATTTATTAGTCGTGAGGAAAGTGAGGAAGAGTTGAAGAAGCAGGATGCAGAAGGTGTAGATCAGAAGGAGAGAAGGGCTTTAGCGCGTAGTATTTTAGATAAGATCAAAACTGCTCTTTCTGATGAGAACAGTAGCTTTGATAGTCTGGAACAGCTGTATGTTAGTTTAGGGATAAACCAAAGAAGTTTTGAGAAAATATATGACATTCTTGCGCGGAAAACAAATGTAGTGCTGAAGAGGAATGTTGGTGAGGTATGGATAAATCAGTATAGTAAGAAGTTGTTGAAATGCTGGAATGCTAATATAGACATCCAGTTTGTGGTTAATGCTTATGCTTGTGTAGTGTATATTATATCTTATATTTCCAAGTCAGAGAAAGAGATGGGTTTGTTGTTGGGGAATGCTCATAAGGAAGCTTCTAAGCAAGGGAATGTTAGTGCTAGAGAGGCATTGAAGAGTTTAGGCAGTGTGTATTTACATAACAGAGATGTGTGTGCTCAAGAGGCAGTGTATAGGTTAACAAACATGCATCTTAAGGAATGTTCTAGGAAGGTTGTTTTTGTGCCATGCGGGGATCATGTTGTTAGAATGAGTCTGCCTTTAAATGTGTTAAAACAAAGGGCAGCCTCACAGGATCTCACATCACAAGACATGTGGATGACTAGTTGTGTAGATCGTTATAAGAACAGACCAAAAGATGACATTTTTGAAGATATGTGTATGGCAACATTTGCATCCGAGTATCGTGTTCTGTCAAATAGTGAGCGCTCAAAGAATAGGATAAAACTTGGTGGTGATTGTGGTTATGTGTTGAGAAGAACGCGTACACAACCTGCAGTTGTTCGTTATGTGCGTTTTTCACAGACCAATAACCCAGAATTATTTCATCAAAGTCTCCTGCAGTTGTTTCTGCCATATCGCACAGATGGGCAGCTGAAGCCTCAAGGGTTTGCGACCTATGAGGACTTTTATAGTACTGGCAGTGTTAGGTTAGGTGATGGAGTGATTCATTTGGTTAAGGTGGTTGTTGATGTAAATAGGAGCAAGTTTGAAAAGGATGCAGATGAGTTAGATAATATTCAGGAGGCTGTTGATAGGGAAGGTGTGTTAGAGGATGCGTGGTGTGAGCTGTGCCCAGTGCAGGAGATGGACAGGTTAGAGTGTGAGCAGATAGGTAGGCAGGACAGACATAAGGGTGATGATGAGCAGCAGGAACATATACCAGATTTATCTGTGAATAGCGAGAAAATGGTGCATTTACAAAAGAAAAACAACATCTTGTGTCGAAGTGACGGTCTGGCGTTGCTTCGCTCTCTAAATGAGACACAGATGAGGGTTTTTTATCAGGTGAGGCAGTGGTGTTTAGACAAGGTGATGGGGAAAAATCCAGCCCCATTTCATGTTTTTATTACAGGAGGTGCCGGGACAGGAAAGAGTCACTTAATTAAGGCACTTCAATATGAGGCAATTAGGTTGTTGTCAAGTGTGTGTCCGCAGCCAGACGACACTTGTGTTTTGTTGACTGCTCCAACAGGGATAGCAGCATACAATCTAAATGCATCTACTATCCATACAGCACTTAGCATAGGGAAAGATGTAAGGTTACCATATACACCTTTGGGGGAGGAAAAGGTTAATTCGTTACGTTTGAAATATAGTACTTTGCAAATATTGATCATAGATGAAATCTCCATGGTTGATCATAAGGTGTTGGCTTATGTCCATGGGAGACTCAGGCAGATTAAGCAGCCAGGTGACCATTCACCCTTTGGGAATGTTAGTGTTATTGCAGTGGGAGATTTTTATCAGTTGCCGCCAGTGAAAGGGAAGCCCCTTTATGTAGAAGATGTGGTGTTTGATTTGTGGTCTAGTCTGTTCCATGTTGTGGAGCTGAAGGTTGTAGTTAGACAGAAGGACAGTGTGTTTGCAGACTTGTTGAACAGACTGAGGACGCGTTCAAAGGAGACTCCCATGTTAGCTAGTGACATAGATGTATTGAAACGTTGTGAAACAGGTGAAGTCAGCTCAGCGTTACATATATTCTCTACTAATAGGCAAGTAAATGAGCATAATTATGATCAGTTGCTTGAGATTTGTCCTGAATATGTGGAGATAGATGCTCAGGACTTTAGTCACAGTAAGAAGACAGGCAAGCTAGAAATGATGAAAGGTCATCACACTGTAGCCTCTAATACTTGTTTAGCTGCATCGCTGCTTCTGGGTGAAGGTGCTCGTGTAATGTTGTGTAAAAATATAGATGTAGAAGATGGTCTGGTCAATGGGGTATGTGGAGCTGTTACCCATGTAGTGTATCCCACCAACGAGAGAAAGTTTCCCCAAACTGTGTATGTGAAGTTTGATGACAGTGCAATTGGAACACAGAGAAGGAAAGGCTGTTCTCATGCAGAGGCTGTTGCAATGGGATCTACAGGTATTGAACCAGTAGAGGAGAGGGCAGGACTTAAAGGTGGTGGGTTACGCCGGCAGTTTCCACTGAAACTTGCTTGGGCGTGTACCGTACATAAAGTTCAGGGACTTACAGTAGATAAAGCCGTAGTGTCACTTAAGAGGGTATTTTGTGCAGGTCAGGCCTATGTAGCATTGAGTCGTGTTAGGTCTTTGTCAGGGTTAGTTATTCAGGAATTTGATGAGAAGGCTATATATTGTAGAGCTAGCATCAGGGAAGCTATAGGGAATATGCGGCCATTTTTGATTAACAGTATAGCAAGGCACACACTCAGTTCACAGACTTTTACTGTGTTTCTGATGAATGTGCAGAGCTTGAGAAGGCATATAGAGGATTTGGTCTTGTGTACACAGCATTTACAGCCTAACTGTATTGCTGTAACAGAGACATGGTTACCTGCTTCTTTATCAGAAGATAGTGTAAATATTGATGGTTACAGTTTTCATAGTCAACCTCGTACTGTTTGTTATAGTGGCAGCAACCCAGCAATGTTAAATTTGCAAGACCAACAACATGGTGGTGTTGGCATCTATAGCTTAGAGGGTGTAGTGGGGGATGTGATGCGTTTGTCAGATGTCAATTTGGAATGTTTAATATTCAACTGTGTGGCGTACAGTCTAGTTATAGCAGTAATTTACAGGCCACCGTCTTATCCCATGACTTTATTTAAAGAAAACTTAGGTAAATTACTGGATTGTCTGGACACAAAAAGTAACACAATTGCAGTCATGGGTGATTTCAATGATGACATTTTTAAGTCATCAACGGTCAGCAAATTTGTTACAAACAAAGGGTATGTTCAACTTGTTGCACAACCCACCACAGAGAAAGGAACACTGATAGATCATGTGTATGTTAAATCAACACATGAAGTGGAAGCGGTAGTTTTACAGACATACTTTAGTGACCACGAGGCAATTTTATGCTCATTTAAATATTAAACATTCCAAAATGTCATGGCAGAATATTATATTGATGATATTATTGAAATGAATTTATGTGCATGTATTGTTTCAATTGTTATGTTATTGTACTAAAAAGCATAATTGTAAAAAAAAGTAGTTCTCATATGTAAAAAAATGTTTCTTTTATGTATTACTAATTATCTATGTGGATGTGCATGTTTAATTTATTGTCCATTATTTTATGTGAAAAAAAAAATCAAGTTTTGTTTTCTGCATTGCAACAGCATTAGAGCTAACATGTTTTTTTTATAAATAATGTAGGTCATATCAGTGAATAAAAATTGGACTAATTACATAGTTATCCACATGACAATTATGTCATAATGTTAAATGCTACCATTTCTATGCTGTTGCAAATGCAGGTTTTGCTTTACCTTGTAGTGTCAAAAAGCAAAAGGCATTCGTAATGGTACTCCTAGTTTACTGGGATGGGGTTCAAGTCCCTGGGATGTCCTGCTGATCGTTTTGACATTTATATGAAAGCCGTAAACTGTAAAATAACTAAATACAACTACATGCATTACAACTGACTCAAACAGAGACAGCCTTGCTGGTGGCAAAGGGTTATTAAAATGACTAAGAATTTAGTCCATTCAGCCCAAGAACAAGATATTGGAGAAAAAACATGTCCTGTATTAACATGTGTTCTGTGAGGACTCTGTTTGCGTTTGTACTTTGGTTTTGTTTTGCCTGTCTTTTCTCCCCTCCCTTCTCTGTTGTTACTCTGCAGGTCATGTGTGGGTGTGGCAGGGGCGCAACTTGGCAGGCTGAGACTGACCTGAAATCATTCAGTACCTAACCCTGCTATTAAGACTAAGTCCTGTGGCAGCTAACCCAGTAAGTAGTAAACCATGTTTTTCTGCTGGGATTGTTCCAGTGAGTGTTTTTAACCATGTTTCTCTCTTGTGTTTCTCCAGTGTCCTGTGTGCCTTATTCTGCCGGACCAGCTGTTGCAACCTTCACTGACTGTGTGAACATTTTGTGACTGTAATAAACCATTTTGTACATCTCCCAGTTGTTTCTGTCTGTTGATTGGGGTGCAAACGTTTTCTGGAATGTAATGCCATGGGTGATGGGTGATTTCAATGATGACATTTTTAAGTCATCAACAGTCGACACATTTATTACAAATAAATGGTATGTTCAACTTGTTGCACAACCCACCACAGAGAAAGGAACTTGAAGTGGAAGCATACTTTAGTGACCACCAGGCTATTTTATGCTCATTTACATAATAAACATTCCAAAATGTCATGGCAGAATATTATATTGATGTTATTATTGTAATGAATTTATGTGCATGTATTGTTTCAATTGTTATGTTATTGTACTAAAAAGCATAATTATAAAAACAAGTGTTTCCCTTATGTATTACTATTTAACTATGTGGATGTGCATGTTTAATTTGTTTTCCATTGTTTTATGTAAAAAAATAAAACAAGTTTTGTTTTCTGCGTTGCAACAGCATTAGAACTAACATGCATTGTGTTACAGAAAGAAATATAAGGTAAAGTGTTTGTTTCCTGTAGTGTAGCAACATTATAAAAACATTCATTATAAGTCATAAAGGTCAAGTAAAGTAATGCAACAATGATGTTTTGGTTATACAAGTTTGGTGAACAAAAACACAATTGTGCCATAAAAAGAAATGCTGCCACTTCCAAGTAGAAGCTAGTGCAGGTTTTGCCTAACTTTCCATGTGGTGTGTGGTTTAACCCTAGCAGGCAGGGGCTTTATAATATTTTGGATGTAGAAGTGTGTAGGAGCATGCCACACAAAGTATGATGAAGATACAGCAACGTCCTGATTGATCAATATTGGGCATACTACCACAGCAACCCACCACCGTGAAGACCATCAGTCCTCTACATAATGCATAATCATCATCTCTTGTGATTGTGTGAGGTATGGCTCCAAGAGGCTTTGAAGTTAATCGAGTGAAATCTGTAGGAGGAGTTCATTAAAGCATGCAACGTGGAAAAGGCAAAAAACGCTGTATTCGATTAAAGATGGCGGACTTCCTCTTGGGTTTGAGGTATGGGTCCAAGAGGCTTTTTGGTGCGTCTCCACATGAAGCACGTGTGTGGCAAATTTCGTGTGTCTACATGAGACCTACTGCTGGGGCTAAGTGTAAAACATGTTACTTCCTGTAGCCAGCGGAGGGCGCTATGACTGTGTGTCAATATAGACACATGGGTGTGTTCCAGGCTGCCCCCTCATCACGTGTGTGAAATTTGGAACAGATTCGACAAAGTATGGCCAAGTTATACAGTCTTGTGTTGTATGGCGATATGCCATATTTTGGCAGCATGCCACGCCCACATGCTGTGACGGTCAATAAAGCTTTTGATAACTTTTGATCCCAAAGGCCTTGTGATGGTGCTGACCAAGTTTGAAGTAAATCTGGTTAAATCTGTAGGAGGAGTTGGTTAAAATATGAAACGTGGTCATTTTATGGAAGGGGGCGTGGATAAAGCATAAGGGGCGGGGCTTTATAAAATATTGTTATGTAGTGTTAAGGGCTGGACTCTGATGAAGCATGAGAAGTTTGGAGCAGATTGGACAAACTATTGAAAAGTTATAAGGATCTTGTGTTTTATGGCGAGACGCCATATTTTGCCGCCATGCCACGCCCACATATTGTGACCGTCAGTAAAGCTTTATACAACTTTTGATCCCAAAGTTGTTATGATGGTACTGACCAAGTTTGAAGTAAATCGGGTGAAATCTGTAGGAGGAGTTCGTTAAAGTATGCGAGGTGGAAATGGGTAAAAACAATGAATTGTGCCATTTTCAAATCAAAATGCCGGACTTCCTGTTGGGTTTGAGGTATGGGTCCAAGAGGCTTTTTGGTGCGTCTCCACATGAAGCATGTGTGTGGCAAATTTCGTGTGTCTACGTGAGACCTACTGCTGGGGCTAGGTGTAAAACATGTTACTTGCTGTTGCCAGCAGGGGGCGCTATGACTGTGTGTCAATATTGACACGTGGGTGTGTTCATGGCTGGACCCTAATCATGTGTGTGAAATTTGGGACAGATTGGACAATGTATGGTCAAGTTAGCCAGTCTGGTGTTAGATGGCGAGACGCCATATTTTGGCGCCATGCCACGCCCACATAGTGTGACCGTCGGTAAAGATTTATACAACTTTTGATCCCAAAGGCCTTGTGATGGTAGTGACCAAGTTTGAAATCAATCGGGTGAAATCTGTAGGAGGAGTTCGTCAAAGTATGCAACGTGGTCATTTTGTAAAAGGGGGTGTGGATAAAGCATAAGGGGCGGGGCGTCATGAAATATTGTTATTTAGAAGTGTTAAGGGCTGGACTCTGATCAAGCATGAGAAGTTTGGACCAGATCGGACAAATAATGGAGAAGTTATAACGATCTCGTGTTTTATGGCGAAACGCCATATTTTGCCGCCATGCCACGCCCACATAGTGTGACCGTCTGTAAAGATTTATACAACTTTTGATCCCAAAGTCGTTGTGAGGCTACTGACCAAGTTTGAAGTCCATCGGGTTAAATCTGTAGGAGGAGTTCGTTAAAGTATGCGGAGTGGAAATGGCGAAAATTCCATATTCAATCC
Source organism: Centropristis striata (assembly GCF_030273125.1). NCBI lineage: Eukaryota > Metazoa > Chordata > Actinopteri > Perciformes > Serranidae > Centropristis > Centropristis striata. Next base: position 21,351,934 of record NC_081523.1, read on the forward strand.
AAGATGGCCGACTTCCTGTACATTTTAGGGTATGGCTTCTTGAGACTTTTTGGTGCGTCTTGTCATGATACACGTATGTACCAAATTTTGTGTGTCTACGACAAACCTGTGTGAGGTAGTGAAATTTAGGGGGCGCTAGTGAGTCATTTTGCCACGCCCATTCCCGCGAATACTAGAAAACGTAAATTTCACGTGAGATCAAGTTATATTCCAAAAATGGTGAGTTTTTGAACATGATAAGGCCCCCAAAAAGGCAATTCATTTGGGAGATGAATAATAATAATTCCTTCAATTACAATAGGGTCCTCGCACCGTTAGTGCTCGGTCCCTAATAATAACTAGGACTGCGCGCAGTACTGAACGGGCCCTCGCAGAGTGGAGCCGTCGGGGGAGGCGCCATCAGGGGAGGGCACATCAGACGCGGCGCTGTTGGCTCAGTCCCTATGCGTACCGAATTGCGTGTCTCCTACCACTGTGCTTGTGGTAGGTGTAAGACATGTTACTTCCTGTAGCCAGCAGGGGGCGCTATGACTGTGTGTCACGATTGACACGTGGGTGTGTCCTGGGCTGGACCCTAATCATGTGTGTGAAATTTGGGACAGATTGGACAATTTATGGGCAAGTTATACAGTCTTGTGTGTTATGGCGAGACGCCATATTTTGCCGCCATGCCACGCCCACATAGTGTGACCGTCGGTAAAGATTTATACAACGTTTGATCCCTAAGGCCTTGTGATGGTACTGACCAAGTTTGAAGTCCATGGGGTGAAATCTGTCTGAGGAGTTATGTAAAGTATGAAACGTGGTCATTTTATGAAAGGGGGCGTGGCTAAAGCATAAGGGGCGGGGCTTTATGAAATATTGTTATGTAGAAGTGTTAAGGGCTGGACTCTGATGAAGCATGAGAAGTTTGGACCAGATGGGACAAAGAATGGAGAAGTTATAACAATCTCGTGTTTTATGGCGAGACGCCATATTTTGCCGCCATGCCACGCCCACATAGTGTGACCGTTGGTAAAGATGTATACAACTTTTGATCCCAAAGGCCTTGTGATGGTACTGACCAAGTTTGAAGTCAATTGGATGAAATCTGTAGGAGGAGTTCGTTAAAGTATGCGACCTGGAAATGGCCAAAAACGATGACAAGTGCGATATTCAATCCAAGATGGCCGTCTTCCTGTACGTTTTCGAGTATGGGTTCTTGAGGCTTTTTGGTGCGTCTTCCCATGATACACGTATGTACCAAATTTCGTGTGTCTACGTGAAAAAAACCTATATTGTGAGGATGTTTTGAAAATTTCAAGGGGGCGCTACTGAGTCATTTTGCAAGGTCCATTCCCGCGAATACCAGAATACGTAAATTTCAAATCTGATTTATGTATATTCCAAATTTGGTGAGTTTTTGAATATGATAAAGCCCCCAAAAAGGCAATTCATTTGGGAGAAGAATAATAATAACTAGGACTGCGCGCAGTACTGAACGGGCCCTCGCAAAGTGGAGCCGTCGGGGGAGGCGCCGTCAGGGGAGGGCACGTCGGACACGGCGCTGTTGGCTCAGTCCCTATGCGTACCAAATTGCGTGTCTCCTACCACTGTGCTTGTGGTAGGTGTAAAACAAGTTACTTCCTGTAGCCAGCAGGGGGCGCTATGACTGTGTGTCAATAATGACATGTGGGTGTGTTCTGGGCTGGACCCTAGTCATGTGTGTGAAATTTGGGACAGATTGGACAATGTATGGTCAAGTTATACAGTCTCGTCTGTTATGGCGAAACGCCATATTTTGCCGACATGCCACGCCCACATAGTGTGACAGGCGGTGAAGATTTATACAACTTTTGATCCCAAAGGCCTTGTAATGGTACTGACCAAGTTTGAAGTCAATGGTACGAAATCTGTTGGAGGAGTTATGTAAAATACGCAACGTGGTCATTTTGTAAAAGGGGGCGTGGATAAAGCATAAGGGGCGGGGCTTTATGAAATATTGTTATGTAGAAGTGTTAAGGGCTGGACTCTGATGAAGCATGACAAGTTTGGACAAGATCGGACAAAGAATGGAAAAGTTATAACAATCTCGTGTTTTATGGCGAGACGCCATATTTTGCCGCCATGCCACGCCCACATAGTGTGACTGTCGGTAAAGATTTATACAACTTTTGATCCCAAAGGCCTTGTGATGGTACTGACCAAGTTTGAAGTCAATCGGGTAAAATCTGTAGGAGGAGTTCGTTAAAGTATGCAACCTGGAAATGGCCAAAAACGATGAAAAGTGCGATATTCAATCCAAGATGGCCGACTTCCTGTTCGTTTTCGGGTATGGGTTCATGAGACTTTTTTGTGCGGCTTCCCATGATACATGTACGTGGAAAATTTCGTGTCTGTACGACATTCCTGTGCGAGGGGCTGAATTTTCTTGACTTTCAAGGGGGCGCTGTTGAGTCATTGTGCCACGCCCATTCCCGTGACCACAAGAATACGTAAATTTCACCAGAGATTTATGTATATTCCAAATATGGTGAGTTTTTGAATATGATAAAGGCCCCAAAAATGCGATTTATTTTCCGGAATAATAATAATAATAATAATTCCTTCAATTTCAATAGGGTCCTTGCACCGTTAGTGCTCGGTCCCTAATAATAACTAGGACTGCGCGCAGTACTGAACGGGCCCTCGCAGAGTGGAGCCGTCGGGGGAGGCGCCGTCAGGGGAGGGCACATCGGACGCAGCGCTGTTGGCTCAGTCCCTATGCATACCAAATTGTGTGTCTCCTACAACTGTGCTTGTGGTAGGTGTAAAACATGTTACTTCCTGTAGCCAGCAGGGGGCGCTATGACTGTGTGTCACTATTGACCCGTGGGTGTGTCCCGGGCTGGACCCCAATCACGTATGTGAAATTTGGGACAGATTGGACAATGTATGGTCAAGTTATGCAGTCTCGTGTGTTATGGCGAGATGGCATATTTTGGCGGCATGCCACGCCCACATAGTGTGACCGTCGGTAAAGCTTTCAATAACTTTTGATCCCAAAGGCCTTGTGATGGTACTGACCAAGTTTGAAGTCCATAGGATGAAATCTGTAGGAGGAGTTCGTTAAAGTATGCGACCTGGAAATGGCCAAAAACGATGACATGTGCGATATTCAAACCAAGATGGCGGACTTCCTGTTGGGTTTGAGGTATGGGTCCAAGAGGCTTTTTGGTGCGTCTCCACATGAAGCACGTGTGTACCAAATTTCGTGTCTCTACGAGAAACCTACTGCTGGGGCTAGGCGTTAAAGTTGTTACTTCCTGTTGCCAGCTGGGGGCGCTATGACTGTGTGTCAATATTGACATGTTGGTGTGTTCAGAGGTGGACCCTTATCACGTGTAAGAATTTTGGGCCAGATGAGACAATGTATGGTGAAGTTATACAGTCCCGTGTTTCATGGCGAGACGCCATATTTTGCCGCCATGCCACGCCCACATAGTGTGACCGTCTGTAAAGCTTTCAATAACCTTTGATCCCAAAGGCCTTGTACTGGTACTGACCAAGTTTGAAGTCAATGGTACGAAATCTGTTGGAGGAGTTATGTAAAATACGCAAAGTGGTCATTTTGTAAAAGGGGGCGTGGATAAAGCATAAGGGGCGGGGCTTTATGAAATATTGTTATGTAGAAGTGTTAAGGGCTGGACTGTGGTGAAGCATGAGAAATTTGTAGCAGATGGGACAAAGAATGGGAAAGTTATAACAATCTCGTGTTTTATGGCGAGACGCCATATTTTGCCGCCATGCCACGCCCACATAGTGTGACCGTCGATAAAGCTTTCAATAACTTTTGATCCCAAAGGCCTTGTGATGGTACTGACCAAGTTTGAAGTCAATTGGATAAAATCTGTAGGAGGAGTTCGTTAAAGTACGGGACCTGGAAATGACCAAAAACGATGACAAGTGCGATATTCAATCCAAGATGGCCGACTTCCTGTACGTTTTCGGGTATGGGTTCTTGAGGCTTTTTGGTGCGCCTTCCCATGATACACATACGTACCAACTTTCGTGTGTCTACGTGAAAAAAACCTATATTGTGAGGATGTTTTGAAAATTTTGAGGGGGCGCTAGTGAGTCATTTTGCAAGGTCAATTCCCGCGAATACCAGAATACGTAAATTTCAAATCTGATTTATGTATATTCCAAATATGGTGAGTTTTTGAATATGATAAAGGCCTCAAATAAGCGATTTACTTTCCCTAAAAATAATAATAATGAAATTTGAGACAAATTGGACAATGTATGGTCAAGTTATACAGTCTCGTGAAAGATGGCGAGACGCCATAATTTGCCGCCATGCCACGCCCACATAGAGTGACTGTCGGTAAAGATTTATACAACTTTTGATCCCAAAGGCCTTGTGATGGTATTGACCAAGTTTGAAGTCAATTGGATAAAATATGTAGGAGGAGTTCGTTAAAGTATGTGACCTGGAAATGGCCCAAAACAATGACAAGTGCGATATTCAATCCAAGATGGCCGACTTCCTGTACGTTTTCGGGTATGGGTTCTTGAGGCTTTTTGGTGCGTCTTCCCATGATTCATGTGTGTGCCAAATTTCGTGTCTCTACGTGAAACCTACTGCTGGGGCTAGGTGAAAAACATGTTACTTGCTGTTGCCTGCAGGGGGCGCTATGACTGTGTGTCAATATTGACATTTGGATGTGTTTATGGCTGGACCCTTATCACGTGTGTGAAATTTGGGACGGATTGGACAATGTATGGTCAAGTTATGCAGTCTGGTGTTAGATGGCGAGACGCCATATTTTGCCGCCATGCCACGCCCACGTAGTGTGACCGTCGGGTAAGATTTATACAACTTTTGATCCCTAAGGCCTTGTGATTGTACTGACCAAGTTTGAAGTCCATGGGGTGAAATCTGTCTGAGGAGTTATGTAAAGTATGCAACGTGGTCATTTTATGAAAGGGGGCGGGGATAAAGCATAAGGGGCGGGGCTTTATGAAATATTGTTATGGAGAAGTGTTAAGGACTGGACTCTGATGAAGCATGAGAAGTTTGGACACAATGGGACAAAGAATGGAGAAGTTATAACAATCTCGTGTTTTATGGCGAGACGCCATATTTTGCCGCCATGCCACGCCCACATAGTGTGACCGACGGTAAAGATTTATACAACTTTTGATCCCAAAGGCCTTGTGATGGTACTGACCAAGTTTGAAGTCAATTGGATAAAATCTGTAGGAGGAGTTCGTAAAAGTATGCGACCTGGAAATGGCCAAAAACGATGACAAGTGCAATATTCAATCCAAGATGGCCGACTTCCTGTACGTTTTCGAGTATGGGTTCTTGAGGCTTTTTGGTGCGTCTTCCCATGATACACGTATGTACCAAATTTCGTGTGTCTACGTGAAAAAAACCTATATTGTGAGGATGTTTTGAAAATTTCAAGGGGGCGCTAGTGAGTCATTTTGCAAGGTCCATTTCCGCGAATACCAGAATACGTAAATTTCAAATCTGATTTATGTATATTCCAAATTTGGTGAGTTTTTGAATATGATAAAGCCCCCAAAAAGGCAATTCATTTGGGAGAAGAATAATAATAACTAGGACTGCGCGCAGTACTGAACGGGCCCTCGCAGAGTGGAGCCGTCGGGGGAGGCGCCGTCAGGGGAGGGCACATCGGACGCAGCGCTGTTGGCTCAGTCCCTATGCATACCAAATTGTGTGTCTCCTACAACTGTGCTTGTGGTAGGTGTAAAACATGTTACTTCCTGTAGCCAGCAGGGGGCGCTATGACTGTGTGTCACTATTGACCCGTGGGTGTGTCCCGGGCTGGACCCCAATCACGTATGTGAAATTTGGGACAGATTGGACAATGTATGGTCAAGTTATGCAGTCTCGTGTGTTATGGCGAGATGGCATATTTTGGCGGCATGCCACGCCCACATAGTGTGACCGTCGGTAAAGCTTTCAATAACTTTTGATCCCAAAGGCCTTGTGATGGTACTGACCAAGTTTGAAGTCCATAGGATGAAATCTGTAGGAGGAGTTCGTTAAAGTATGCGACCTGGAAATGGCCAAAAACGATGACATGTGCGATATTCAAACCAAGATGGCGGACTTCCTGTTGGGTTTGAGGTATGGGTCCAAGAGGCTTTTTGGTGCGTCTCCACATGAAGCACGTGTGTACCAAATTTCGTGTCTCTACGAGAAACCTACTGCTGGGGCTAGGCGTTAAAGTTGTTACTTCCTGTTGCCAGCTGGGGGCGCTATGACTGTGTGTCAATATTGACATGTTGGTGTGTTCAGAGGTGGACCCTTATCACGTGTAAGAATTTTGGGCCAGATGAGACAATGTATGGTGAAGTTATACAGTCCCGTGTTTCATGGCGAGACGCCATATTTTGCCGCCATGCCACGCCCACATAGTGTGACCGTCTGTAAAGCTTTCAATAACCTTTGATCCCAAAGGCCTTGTACTGGTACTGACCAAGTTTGAAGTCAATGGTACGAAATCTGTTGGAGGAGTTATGTAAAATACGCAAAGTGGTCATTTTGTAAAAGGGGGCGTGGATAAAGCATAAGGGGCGGGGCTTTATGAAATATTGTTATGTAGAAGTGTTAAGGGCTGGACTGTGGTGAAGCATGAGAAATTTGTAGCAGATGGGACAAAGAATGGGAAAGTTATAACAATCTCGTGTTTTATGGCGAGACGCCATATTTTGCCGCCATGCCACGCCCACATAGTGTGACCGTCGATAAAGCTTTCAATAACTTTTGATCCCAAAGGCCTTGTGATGGTACTGACCAAGTTTGAAGTCAATTGGATAAAATCTGTAGGAGGAGTTCGTTAAAGTACGGGACCTGGAAATGACCAAAAACGATGACAAGTGCGATATTCAATCCAAGATGGCCGACTTCCTGTACGTTTTCGGGTATGGGTTCTTGAGGCTTTTTGGTGCGCCTTCCCATGATACACATACGTACCAACTTTCGTGTGTCTACGTGAAAAAAACCTATATTGTGAGGATGTTTTGAAAATTTTGAGGGGGCGCTAGTGAGTCATTTTGCAAGGTCAATTCCCGCGAATACCAGAATACGTAAATTTCAAATCTGATTTATGTATATTCCAAATATGGTGAGTTTTTGAATATGATAAAGGCCTCAAATAAGCGATTTACTTTCCCTAAAAATAATAATAATGAAATTTGAGACAAATTGGACAATGTATGGTCAAGTTATACAGTCTCGTGAAAGATGGCGAGACGCCATAATTTGCCGCCATGCCACGCCCACATAGAGTGACTGTCGGTAAAGATTTATACAACTTTTGATCCCAAAGGCCTTGTGATGGTATTGACCAAGTTTGAAGTCAATTGGATAAAATATGTAGGAGGAGTTCGTTAAAGTATGTGACCTGGAAATGGCCCAAAACAATGACAAGTGCGATATTCAATCCAAGATGGCCGACTTCCTGTACGTTTTCGGGTATGGGTTCTTGAGGCTTTTTGGTGCGTCTTCCCATGATTCATGTGTGTGCCAAATTTCGTATCTCTACGTGAAACCTACTGCTGGGGCTAGGCGTTAAAGTTGTTACTTCCTGTTGCCATCGGGGGGCGCTATGACTGTGTGTCAATATTTACATGTGGGTGTGTTCAGGGCTGGACCCTCATCACCTGTGAGAAAATTGGGACAGATGGGACAATGTACGGGCAAGTTATACTGTCTGGTGTGTTATGGCGAGACGCCATATTTTGCCACCATGCCACGCCCACATTGTGTGACAGGCGGTAAAGATTTATACAACTTTTGATCCCAAAGCCCTGGTGATGGTACTGACCAAGTTTGGAGTAAATCGGATGAAATCTGTCGGAGGAGTTTGTTAAAGTATGCAACGTGGTCATTTTATGAAAGGGGGCGTGGATTAAGTATAAGGGGCGGGGCTTTATGAAATATTGTTATTTAGAAGTGTTAAGGGCTGGACTCTGATGAAGCATGAGAAGTTTGGACCAGATGGGACAAAGAATGGAGAAGTTATAACAATCTCGTGTTTTATGGCGAGACGCCATATTTTGCCGCCATGCCACGCCCACATAGTGTGACCGTCGGTAAAGCTTTATACAACTTTTGATCCCAAAGTCGTTGTGATGGTACTGAGCAAGTTTGAAGTCAATTGGATAAAATCTGTAGGAGGAGTTCGTAAAAGTATGCGACCTGGAAATGGCGAAAAACGATGACAAGTGCAATATTCAATCCAAGATGGCTGACTTCCTGTACGTTTTCGGGTATGGGTTCTTGAGGCTTTTTGGTGCGTCTTCCCATGATACACATATGTACCAACTTTCGTGTGTCTACGTGAAAAAAACCTATATTGTGAGGATGTTTTGAAAATTTTGAGGGGGCGCTAGTGAGTCATTTTGCAAGGTCCATTCCCGCGAATACCAGAATACGTACATTTCAAATCTGATTTATGTATATTCCAAATATGGGGAGTTTTTGAATATGATAAAGGCCTCAAATAAGCGATTTACTTTCCCTAAAAATAATAATAATAAACGGACCAATTTCAATAGGGTCCTCGCACCATTAGTGCTCGGTCCCTAACTAGGACTGCGCGCAGTACTGAACGGGCCCTCGCAAAGTGGAGCCGTCGGGGGAGGGCACGTCGGACGCGGCGCTGTTGGCTCAGTCCTTATGTGTACCAAATTTCATGTCTCCTACCACTGTGCTCGGGGTTGGTGCATAACATGTGACTTCCTATAGCCAGCAGGGGGCGCTATGACTGTGGGTCAATATTGACACGTGGGTTTGTTCAGGGCTGGACCCTAATCACGTGTGTGAAATTTGGGACAGATTGGACAATGTATGGTCAAGTTATACAGTCTCGTGTGTTATGGCGAGACGCCATATTTTGCCGCCATGCCACGCCCACACAGTGTGGCCATCGGTAAAGATTTATACAACTTTTGATCCCAAAGGCCTTGTGATGGTACTGACCAAGTTTGAAGTCAATCGGGTGAAATCTGTAGGAGGAGTTCGTTAAAGTATGCGACCTGGAAATGGCCAAAAATGATGACAAGTGCGATAGGCAATCCAAGATGGCGGATTTCCTGTTGGGTTTGAGGTATGTGTCCAAGAGGCTTTTTGGTGCGTCTCCACATGAAGCACGTGTGTACCAAATTTCGTGTCTCTACGTGAAACCTACTGCTGGGGCTAGGCATAAAAGTTGTTACTTCCTGTTGCCAGCGGGGGGCGCTATGACTGTGTGTCAATATTGAAATGTGGGTGTGTTCCGGGCTGGACCCTAATCACTTGTGTGAAATTTGGGACAGATTGGACAATGTATGGTCAAGTTATACAGTCTCGTGGGTTCTGGCGAGACGCCATATTTTGGCGCCATGCCCCGCCCACATAGTGTGACCGTCGGTAAAGATTTATACAACTTTCGATCCCAAAGGCCTTGTGATGGTAGTGACCAAGTTTGAAGTCAATCGGGTGAAATCTGTAGGAGGAGTTCGTCAAAGTATGCAACGTGGTCATTTTGTAAAAGGGGGCGTGGATAAAGCATAAGGGGCGGGGCTTTATGAAATATTGTTCGTTAGAAGTGTTAAGGGCTGGACTCTGATGAAGCATGAGAAGTTTGGACCAGATGGGACAAAGAATGGAGAAGTTATAACGATCTCGTGTTTCATGGCGAGACGCCATATTTTGGCGCCATGCCACGCCCACATAGTGTGACCGTCGGTAAAGCTTTATACAACTTTTGATCCCAAAGTTGTTGTGATGGTACTGACCAAGTTTGAAGTCAATGGGGTTAAATCTGTAGAAGGAGTTCGTTAAAGTATGCGGCGTGGAAATGGCGAAAATTCCATATTCGATCAAAGATGGCCGACTTCCTGTACATTTTAGGGTATGGCTTCTTGAGACTTTTTGGTGCGTCTTGTCATGATACACGTATGTACCAAATTTCGTGTGTTTACGACAAACCTGTGTGAGGTAGTGAAATTTAGGGGGCGCTAGTGAGTCATTTTGCCACGCCCATTCCCGCGAATACTAGAAAACGTAAATTTCACGTGACATCAAGTTATATTCCAAAAATGGTGAGTTTTTGAATATGATAAGGCCCCCAAAAAGGCGATTCATTTGGGAGATGAATAATAATAATTCCTTCAATTACAATAGGGTCCTTGCACCGTTAGTGCTCGGTCCCTAATAAAAAGAATAATCATTCGAAATACAATAGGGACCTCGCAGGTCGTTGCCTGCTCGGGCCCTAATAATAATAACTAGGACTGCGCGCAGTACTGAACGGGCCCTCGCAGTACACGCGTGTCGGGGCACGCTGCCGTCAGGGTTTGTGCGTTACAGGGGCCAGTCTATACCACCCCTATGAATTTCATTGCCTTAAGTCTTATGGTCTGGGCACAGTGGCACTTATTAAATTAAACTGCCGCCAGAGCGCCACCTAGGGGCCGATCGATAAAATCTTCAAGGGTTATCCTCAGATGGGCATTGACAATAAGTATACCAAGTTTGGTGTTAATCCGACCAACCGATATGGAGATATAAAATACTTCAATTTAAAGAGCGCCACCTAGTGGTCATCGCCCAAAATTTTGCAGAGAGCCTCAGGAGCTCATGGGGAAGTAGTAACCTGAGTTTCATGTCATTCAGACTCACCAATGTGGAGATTTGCAACACTTTGTGTTTTGTGTTGAAAATAGCGCCACCTGCAGGAAGTTGTTATTTAATAACTTGAGTATTCTTTGGGTAATCAAAATTCTTTTAATAACTTTTTGTTATGAGGGTCCATAGATGCTGTGTGCAAAGTTTGGTGCAAAACGATGAAATTGCCTAGGAGGAGTTCGAAAAAGTAGGTTTATGACATTTCGTGAATTTGCGAAAAAAAACGGTAGGCGAAAATGGGCGTGGCCTATATCACGAGATTCAGCACGACTCAGTGAACGCGTGGATGTAATTTTTTTGAATGTGCGACAAAGTATGTGGGAGTTATTAGCCTAAACGCACTTTCCTTTATTGTAGCGCCACCTAGTGCTGGAAATTCATGTTGACAATAGATTATAACATTTTTCACCATGTGTGACTTATATTTAAAGTTTCATGAGTTTTGGGGTATGTTCAGGCATTGAAAAATGCAATAATTTGGGCACGAGAATAATAAAAATTAAATTAGACTGCCGCCAGAGCGCCACCTAGGGGCCGATCAATAAAACCTTCAAGGGTTATCCTCAGGAGGGCATTGACAATAAGTATACCAAGTTTAGTGTTAATCCGACCAACCGATGTAGAGATATAAAATACTTCAATTTAAAGAGCGCCACCTAATGGTCATCGGCCAAAATTTTGCGGCGAGCCTCAGGGGCTCATGGGGAAGTAGTAACCTGAGTTTCATGTCATTCAGACTCACCAATGTGGAGATATGCAACACTTCGTGTTTTGTGTTGAAAATAGCGCCACCTGCAGGAAGTTGTTATTTAATAACTTGAGTATTCTTTGGGTAATCAAAATTCTTTTAATAACTTTTTGTCATGAGGGTCCATAGATGCTGTGTGCAAAGTTTGGTGCAAAACGATGAAATTGCCTAGGAGGAGTTCGAAAAAGTAGGTTTACGACATTTCGCGAATTTGCGAAAAAAAACTCCAGGCGAAAATGGGCGTGGCCTATATCACGAGATTCAGCACAACTCAGTGAACGCGTGGATATAAGTTTTTTGAATGTGCGATAAAGTATGTGGGAGTTATTAGCAAAAACGCACTTTCCTTTATTATAGCGCCACCTAGTGGTGGAAATTCAGAATGACAATAGATTATAAAATTTTTCGCCAGGTGTGACTTATATTTAAAGTTTCATGAGTTTTGGGGTATGTTCAGGCAGTGAAAAATGCGATCATTTCGTCACGAGAAAAATAAAAATAAAAAGAATAATCATTCGAAATACAATAGGGACCTCGCAGGTCGTTGCCTGCTCGGGCCCTAATAAAAAAAAAAATAATAAATAATCATTCGAAATACAATAGGGACCTCGCAGGTCGTTGCCTGCTCGGGCCCTAATAAATAATCATTCGAAATACAATAGGGACCTCGCAGGTCGTTGCCTGCTCGGGCCCTAATAAAAAACTAGGACTGCGCGCAGTACTGAACGGGCCCTCGCAGTACACGCGTGTCGGGGCATGCTGCCGTCGGGGTTTGTGCGTTACAGGGGCCAGTCTATACCACCCCTATGAATTTCATTGCCTTAAGTCTTATGGATCTGGGCACAGTGGCACTTATTAAAATAAACTGCCGCCAGAGCGCCAACTAGGGGCCGATCAATAAAACCTTCAAGGGTTATCCTCAGGAGGGCATTGACAATAAGTATACCAAGTTTGGTGTTAATCCAACCAACGGATTTGGAGATATAAAATACTTCAATTTAAGGAGCGCCACCTAGTGGTAATCGTCCAAAATTTTGCAGCAAGCCTCAGGGCCTCATGGGGAAGTAGTAACCTGAGTTTCATGTCATTCAGACACACCAATGAGGAGATTTGCAACATTTCGTGTTTTGTGTTGAAAATAGCGCCACCTGCAGGAAGTTATTATTAAATAACTGGAGTATTCTTTGGGTAATCAAAATTCTTTTAATAACTTTTTGTCATGAGGGTCCATAGATGCTGTGTGCAAAGTTTGGTGCAAAACGATGAAATTGTCTAGGAGGAGTTCGAAAAAGTAGGTTTGCGACATTTCGCGAATTTGCGAAAAAAAACGGGAGGCGAAAATGGGAGTGGCTTATATCACGAGATTCAGCACAACTCAGTGAACGCGTGGATATAAGTTTTTTGAATGTGCGATAAAGTATGTGGGAGTTATTAGCCAAAACGCACTTTCCTTTATTATAGCGCCACCTAGTGGTGGAAATTCAGGATGACAATAGATTATAAAATTTTTCACCATGTGTGACTTATATTTAAAGTTTCATGAGTTTTGGGGTATGTTCAGGCAGTGAAATATGCGATCATTTGGGTACGAGAAAAATAATAAAAAGAACTAGGACTGCGCGCAGTACTGAACGGGCCCTCGCAGTACACGCGTGTCGGGGCATGCTGCCGTCAGGGTTTGTGCGTTACAGGGGCCAGTCTACACCACCCCTATGAATTTCATTGCCTTAAGTCTTAAGGTCTGGGCACAGTGGCACTTATTAAATTAAACTGCCACCAGAGCGCCACCTAGGGGCCGATCAATAAAACCTTCAAGGGTTATCCTCAGGAGGGCATTGACAATAAGTATACCAAGTTTGGTGTTAATCCGAATAACCGATTTGGAGATATAAAATACTTCAATTTAAAGAGCGCCACCTAGTGGTCATCGGCCAAAATTTTGCGGAGAGCCTCAGGGGCTCATGGGGAAGTAGTAACCTGAGTTTCATGTCATTCAGACACACCAATGTGGAGATATGCAACACTTTGTCTTTTGTGTTGAAAATAGCGCCACCTGCAGGAAGTTGTTATTTAATAACTTGAGTATTCTTTGGGTAATCAAAATTCTTTTAATAACTTTTTGTCATGAGGGTCCATAGATGCTGTGTGCAAAGTTTGGTGCAAAATGATGAAATTGCCTAGGAGGAGTTCGAAAAAGTAGGTTTGCGACATTTCGCGCATTTACGAAAAAAAACGGTAGGCGAAAATGGGAGTGGCCTATATCACGAGATTCAGCACAACTCAGTGAACGCGTCGATATAAGTTTTTTGAATGTGCGATAAAGTATGTGGAAGTTATTAGCCAAAACGCACTTTCCTTTATTATAGCGCCACCTAGTGGTGAAAATTCAGGATGACAATAGATTATAAAATTTTTCGCCAGGTGTGACTTATATTTAAAGTTTCATGAGTTTTGGGGTATGTTCAGGCAGTGAAATATGCGATCATTTGGGAAGAAGAATAATAAAAAGAAAAAAAAGAATAATCATTCGAAATACAATAGGGACCTCGCAGGTCGTTGCCTGCTCGGGCCCTAATAATCATTAGAAATACAATAGGGACCTCGCAGGTCGTTGCCTGCTCGGGCCCTAAAAAAATAAATAATCATTCGAAATACAATAGGGACCTCGCAGGTCGTTGCCTGCTCGGGCCCTAATAAGCCGATTCTGATATTTTGTTAATCCTTTGTGATTTATATTCAACTTTCACTAAGAGTTCTGAAAAGATTCATTCTGTTTTTATTTACAATTATAAAACTTCTGGCCTGATGTTAAAACTGAGTCCTTTTTTTTCTCAAGCACAAATGTCAAACATGAGAGATTCCGGTTTCTTAGTTTTTGAGACTTACTTTTGTTTTCTGTTTTACCTCAGAAAACAAAATATATTCAGGGTTTGAGCTGTTGTTTAGATAAAACAAGCATTTTGAAGATGCTGCCTTGACCTTTTAGGGGCATAGTTTCACCTTTTCTTTTCTTTTTTTAACATTTCATAGGCATTAAAGGCTGTAGATAATCAGCAGATGATTTGATAATAAAAGATAATTGTGAGGTGCAGCCTTAAACGAACAGGGTATTAAGTCAGTGTTTAGCTGTTGATTAAACTAGAACTCATACTTTTGACAAATCTGATCATAGCTATCATTGTAGTACATGACGTTATCCTTTTTGAGTTGTGATTTTACTCAAACTCCTCAACAAAAGTTCACCCACCAACAGTGACTGTGCCAGTTGCTGCTTTATCGTCTGTGGCGTTGACCCTGTGTTGGTGAGAACCGACTCCAGCAGACTGAGCACGGCCTCCTCCAGGCTGGGCAGGTTGTGATACCACAGAGAGACTACTGCCTGCTCCTCCAATGACAAGCAATGGCTGAAAAACAAACCAAAACATATGGGATGACACAATCATCACATCTGAAATATTACAGCTAAAAACATGATTTATATCACATCACATCACAGCTAAAATTTACATATGCACAACTAAATAGAAAAACGTCTTGATAAACATATTTTATAGTGAAACTCAGCAGCTGTGTGTTCTCCTACCTGGAGTAGGCTGAGCTCAGAGCATCCAGAAAGTCTTCACTTAGTGCCGCCCTGACACAAGGCACTGCCTGCTGCAGCAGTGCACCAATGAGAGGAGCAGCCTCGGGACAAGTGACCAGAGGGACACAAGCCTCTGATGTGACCAGAATGTTGTCACATGAACACCTGTACAGAGTCATACAGACAAAAGACATCCCATTGGGTCTGGGAAAACTGTAATGATCATTTTTATCCACTATTTCTATCCATTTCATAGACCAATCAATAAATCAAGAGCGATTCAAACAGTCATGAATAGAACCGTTAGCTGCAGCCCTAGTTTCTTCTATGCTGTACCTCTGATTTATTTCACCCAAGGAGCCGCAACCTTTTCCTATGTTTTCCTGCAGCAGTGCCACCATCTGAAATACAAGAAAGAGCACAACTTGCATAAACATCTTTATAATTACATACAGCGTGTATGCAGGCAAGATGCAGGCAAATAAAGGGCTTATTTTACCTTTCTAAGAACTTTGAGATGGTACTCTTTAAGTGGTACACCCAGTTGCTTCATTAATGTCTGAGCTGCATCATCGTCTTCTTCTGTAGCAAGCTGACACAGCACTTTCTGTGGGAGGCCAAGCAGGCATCAGAATGTGAAGCAGATTATTGGCACTTTTATGTGTATATCTATAACCGTGGACAAGGCTTTAATACAATCTGCACAAAACCCCAAGATCCATAACATCAAAGCTAATTAGTTACTGGAATATAGGATGACTCTGTTGGCGTCACATCATTTGAACCACATGAGCGGAGAAAAGGCGTTCCAGTAAGTGAGAATGTATGGACAGCATATGAGCAACTTCAGAAATGAACATTCTTTGTTACAGAGGGCCTTGGTGTTTTACAAGCATTTTTCAGAAGGGGCCTCATCATACACTGATGAAACTAGACTAATAAACTCGGCTGATTCTCGTCTGTGAAAAAAGTAATGAGGGAACAAAGGGAAGGAAAAGACTCGTACTGTAAGTCGTAATGGTACAAGAGTGGCTCTCAGAACTGAAGGATGTGTTTTTTTTCTCGACAAATATAATAAATGAGATAATTCAAAAGCAAAAGAAGGGTTAAAAGGCAGATTATTTTACGTTCAATGTCAGTATTCTTAGAAATAAGACACAGCATTTAGCTGCCTTGCAATTTATAAACTAAATGTTTGGCAAATAAAGCCCAAAAACCTGTTACTTTGAATTAGGGATTGATTCAAACTCGAAATACTCCTCTCTGTTCGACCACAAAAGGTTTATTCACTGGTACACGTTGGAAAGTGTGATCCAACAGAAACAGCCAAGGCCTCACATCTTCAGCACGCATCTGTTTTTACAACTCCAACGAACCGAAAAACAGAAACGACCCCACCACTAAGAGTAGACTGAAAAAGTACAAATCCCTTTCAAACTGCAGATAAAAGGATATCAACACAAGATGAAGAGAGAAAGAGATTGAAAGAGGCACGGTATGTCAGAAAAAAGAGGGTAAAAAAACAAAAAGTGAAGGATGAAAAACAAAATCCCAGGCAGAGGAGCACTGCAGCGCTGTTGGTGGAGCTGTGTGGTTTCTTTGGCCTGGCTCTACAGCACGCTAAGATGCTTACCCTCCACATAGTCTCACAAAACAACCCCAATCACTACCATCTGAGCGCCCTCAAACTCTGCACATTGAGTACATACAAAACCAATCACACTTATCCCACCCTGGGTAAGGAGGCACGGTGGGGCTGGGGGATGAGAGAGGGAAGGAAGACTGGTTAGAAGGAATGGCAGAGGGAGACTGGAACGCACTGCGATGGCTGCATTTAGAGCGGGGAAAAAGGGTGTGGTCACCAGAGGAATGGGATGAAGGGCAAATGGATAGATGGATGGCAAATACTTTAGGTCAAAAGTCATCTTTCTCTCACTAAAAAAAAACAGCAACCGAGCTGGCTTTGGGGGCTTGGACATGCTGCTGCCATAGAAATTATCCCTCCATAAATCTAAAATTAAAACAGAGGATGTAGAAAAATGCAGAAGGCAAAGTCGGGTTGGTTTTGATGGGTGCCTGTTAACAATTACTAAGCCATGATTGAATTCCCCCAAAACCAATGAAAGACTCAAGTATAGCCTCAGATAGTCAAAACAGCAGAGACCAATAGAGGGACGAGGAACGAGGGAAAAGAGTACAGAAAAGTCAGGAAAATAATGAAGTTATAGTGTACTGGCAAAGAGTGCATGAAAGAAAGAAAAAGAGTGTTATTTCAAACAGTGTGTTTTCCTCCTAAATCAAAGGCCCAATCTATAATCTTTTGACCACATGACTTTGAGGTATTTTAACATTTTTGAAAATGAAAACAACTTTTACAACACTGATGTCACCAAATAGCACCAGAGAAGATCCCAAACTTTGATTTAGTTTTCGATCAGAATAAACTGGGAGTGATGTCTGCTTTCAAATAAGGCTGCACGATATGAGGAAAATATGCAATATGCGATAACATTGTTGAACATGAGGATAACAATATTACACCAGATAAATAAACAGGTATTAAAGTGTATTCGGTTCTGCTTTCCTGCTGCTTTTAGTATACTGCTAAAATACAACAAATTGCTTGTTGCATTGAAAAAAAATAAAAGGAAATTATTTCCAATGTTCTTTGCTGGACACTGAACATTGAACTAAACACAAAAGACACCAATAAAAAAAAATGATGATAGTTACAGTACCTGTATCTGTGAAGTGTCTACGCACAGTCACAACAAGATAACGTTCATGATTTAGAAAGAAGAATGCAATATTAGTTACAACAGGTAACACCCACATTGTCTCTTTGTATGTGGACAGCACTGGTGGAATGTTACAAAGTATATTTAACATTGCAGTTTTACTCCACTACATTTAGCTGCCATTTTAAGCTACTAGTTACTTTTCAGGTCAAGATTTCACAAAATCTGATCAATAACCACATAAATGTATATTAAATAGGTGAAATTAGCCAACAACAGTAAAATGTTGCTTACATAAATGCATAATAAAAACAAAAATAATAATACACCCACATTTGGAATATAGATATCTTACTTTTGAAACTTTAAGTACATTTTGATGCTGATTCTTTTGTACTTTCACTAGAGAACGTTTTGAATGCAGGACTCTGACTTGTAGTGGAGTAATTCTGCAGTGTGGTATTAGTACTTTTACTTAAGTAAGGGATCTGAATACTTCTTCCACCACTGATGGACTGATCAAACAAGAAATAAGCATATTAGAACTATTCCTGTAAGTTAAAGGACAAAACGTAATGAAATAAATATTTCAGCAAGCCAGAAGGATGCCACCCAAGAGGACAGATTAAGGGGGAAACATCATTGTCACAAAGAGACTTTCATCTCCAAATTAAACACAGATTACAACAGCAGAGAGTCCAAAATATTCAAAGAATCTAAAATGTTTTCAAACCATTAAGCTGCCACAGTAGCTCCGGGGCCTACCTGGGGTTCACCCTGTTTGAGTCAGTAGATACACATCAGAGATTAAACTATCAAACCATCCATCCCTCTAATATTACACTCTCAATGCTTTACTCATCTGTCATCTCCTCAGAGATCATGCCATGTTGCTGCAGCACTGTGTGGTCCCCCTGCTAGTACAGGATGTAGAGAAACAGACCGATTGAGCTAATGACTATCTGACATAGCTTGCAGCGATGTGGCTGTACCCAGCATTCATCAAACCCAGTGAGAACACTCAGATGTGGAGAGGAGAGGCAGACAGGGAGGGGTGAAGATAGACATTTGGGGCGAAAAGGCAGAATACTCAGCACATTACCACTCTTTAAAGAGAAAAATACATGTGGCTTCTAATAGTATATACAGTAGCAGGACAACACATGTTTTTACACGAATACTACATATGAGAACACATGCAAAAACTTACACAAACAGGGTATTTAGGTGCCACTTAGCACCAGACCCCCAGTCTATTATGGAGGCAGCAAGAAAACAATGTTGGGGAGCAAGATCAGACAGGGCTAACAGAAAACAGGCTGCATTCTGCATTCCGGGACAGGCAGTCCAACACAACACAGACACAAGGAGAGACAGAGACAGACCATCTCTGGCCTAAAACCATACATCTGTATTGCTCCCCCAGACGGGATGAGCTGCGGTGAATAGGTTTTTTTGTCCTTCCCACCATTCCTGTCATTTGTGGGGAGTGGAAGCATCTTTGGAGAAGAAGGGAAAGAGAATGAGGAGGAGATGCAGAAATGGATACGAGTTTAATGTACTTGTGCACTTTGGACACTTCCCTCCGGTAGTGTCCTTCACACAGTTTTAGTATTTGAATTTGACCATCAGTGCTGTAACACAAGCATTAAGCTCCAATGCACTTCTATACAATGTTAAAATACAGTTTAGAGCTGATGTAACCTAATCAAGGATGAATGCAATCGTTGTTTGAGGAATGCACTCACAGCAAATCAGGTGTTGCAGCGATTAGTGCAAGGTTGTGTGGGATGTAGGTGTGTCACCGATTTGTGTCTGCATTGTGTTCCCCATGGTGCTTGCAAGTGTCCAAGCTGCTATTATGCCATGAGTGATTGTCTGCCCGCATCAACAGATTAAAGAAACACATTTACTTTCATAAACTAACCAGGACGGAGTACTTCCAAAACAGGGGTTTGGAACTGTTGCACCAAAATGAATAACAACAAAATTAAACATAATGTTGTTGAGTTGTGTCCAATCAGATTACCAGTTATGTAATTGGCCACTGCAGCGTGACGCTGGGTTGTGTCTCCAAAAGTTGATTCAGTATCCCCTGTAGTCCTCACCAGTGCAGCCAAAATGCACTACCCCCATTCAAATGAATAGAGGATTGGTGATTTCATCACAGCGCCTGATTTGGCTTGTATACAGCTGAAGGGTCAGCAGAAAGGAGAGACATTTAAGGAGTTTTATTTCAGTTATTTCACAGTAATTATGGTTCTACTACCATTTGAGAAGTCATGTAGACTGTTTGTAATCTTAGCAAAGTTTACCATCTCACTTAGCCTTAACTGTTGCTGCCATATTCTAAGAAATTCTTCCCTCCTATCATGATCTTCTCCGTCCAGCAAAAAGTAGTACGGTAAAAATAGCTTTAGCAGAGATAAAGTGATTCACAAAGGTATTGATGGTAGAGAAACATAAAAGCCATGAAATATCCCTTTTTCCTAAACATCTTCATGGCTTAAAGAAATATTTTAATGTATGCATTTAATTAAAAATGTAAACCTATACACCATACGTACTTACACACATGCACTTCACATGCATATATACAGACATATGCCCATATAAAAACAGACACTGTAGACACAAACAAAACCATGCACATATGCACTCCGCTTCCCCTCGTAGGGTCAAAGACCATCTGGCAAATTCAAGGTTTACTTTCAAGGCACTGTTTTAATTAGCAAGATGTTTTATTAGATGAGAAATTAATCAAAAGAATACAAACACACAGTTAATCTGGCAAAAATGTGAAGGTTCCACTTTGTTTATCATAAACCATCTGTGTGAACCCTCTCAAAGTTGAAAACTGCAGAATCTTTTCTTCCCTCTGTTCTCTTTGCCTGCTTTTTGTGTGTGTGCGCGCCATGAAAACACAGTGAGCAAGATCAACTAACCATAATATCAAGGCTGATCCTTCTCTGGTGACAAGAGGCAGTGAAACAGTCAATTTTAATTTGCTTTGAAAATATGTTTTACAGTTTTGGGCACAAAATGCTTAGACTAACAGAGACCCAATCTGTATCATTCATCATCCATGTCCCTTTGGAGAGGAGATACAGAGGGCTGGCGAGAGAACTCCTATTAAAAGTAAATTAGACAGAAAATCTCTTCAGCAGCCCAAAAGCAGTCAAAGATGGATTCTTTTTGGTTTGTTGGGGTATTTGTTAAAGGGATGATAATCAATCTGTATGTCCAGTCTTTCCAGAAGTAATTAGAACATAGAGAGCAAACAGATGATCATATGATGGCTGACAGGAGGACAATATACAGTAACAACTAAAATGTTATGAATGGGCTGAACCGTATCTTATCAGTAGTTTTTGTCTTTACCTTTTCCAGCTTCCCTCAGTTATGATTATGCCTTTAATATCTGGGTATCCCCACTAGGTGGATCCATATGACCAATGACTGAATGAAAATGGAATGGATCCAAATCACAGGGTGTATAATTAAATTATTTTTCACTTTGGTTTACAATGCAAGCAACATACTTTTTTTATTCTTTTTATTCTTATTTGAGTTTTTTTTGTTGTTGTTGTTTCTTAGAAAAATCATTGCTATAACTGCATGTACGTTTTTCACCCTAACATGATTGAAACAGAGCAGCTAATATTGGTAGCAACAAGTTGTCACCGCACCTTTCTCTTTACTTTGCAGTGTGTGTGTGTGTGTGTGTGTGTGTGTGTGTGTGTGTGTGTGTGAAAACCAGAGATCGATGGCGAGGAGAGAACAAAATGCAAAACAGCCTCTCACGCTGAGCCGAAATGGTAACGATTTGCTGCCAGCTACCAGACCAAAAGATTTCTAAATAGTGAAATATTCAGTTCAGTCCAGCGTATTTCTACCTTGTTCCTCCCTGATCTTGAATATCAATACATTTCTGGGATAAAAAAAAAATATTTTAAAAGCAGTTCATTGTACACGCAAAGATAAAGAGATTGCCATATAAAAACAAATCACAGATAACTTTTCTTAAACCTTGTCCCTTATTTATATCTTTAAAAAATAAATAAATATTCTCATTCGACCCAATTCACTTATGCCTAAATTCCCTATTAACAGAGATTGAGTAAGTCTAGTCCATACCCGTATCCACTGGTTGGCTTTTCTTTCCACAGCATCGCCTGGATGCTCCGAGTACAGTCCCCACAGACACTGGAACAACAGCCCTCTGCCTGTAGCTGCAGACAACAAGACACCACGGATGTGTTGATTTCTGGTTTAATAGGACACCCCTTACAGAGATTACAAGCATCAAAATGACTCATGCTTGTAAAGAGACTAACATTAGCCTGGACCTGATCCATCCACTATTCCCCAATACAGATGGAGCTCTCCAAAGGTGCACTCACCATCAGCAGTGACATATGGGTTCCAGCAGAGTCGGCCAATAAACTGCCCTAGGAGGGGCAGCTTCTTCATGGTCTCTGTTGTGGAGCCCTTAGGGACAGAACGGAGACAGCCACAGGCAGGAGAAAGTGGGTTCAATTGTCTGTATGTTTAATTTATAATAATCTTACATCTTTGAGCACCTAGCTTGGGCTAATAATGTGCAAATAATCAGACTCATACATGACAAAGGTGAAATAAATCCAAAAAAACAAATCTTCTGCGTTGTTTCATTGTATTATAAGTGTTTGCACCTCATCCCCCGTTCCATATGCTTTTGTTTTATCCTTCTAAGCTATCCACCTTGAGCCACAACATCAAACATTGCACAGGTGCACAGTATGATACTGGTGCATCACCTTTGTTTCCTGTATTCTGGTCTGGTCACAGTTAAAACAAAAAAATCGTGAGAGATACACAGTGCAGAACAGGGCTCTGGTCGAGGGTGCTATACCTGTAACAGTTTAATAGTGTGTATGTGTGTGTGTGTGTGTGTGTGTGTGTGTGTGTTTATCCACCAGATTTCAACAACAGACCATGTGATTTGTTTCACCTCACAGCCAGTTAAAACATCCAGAAGTTTTCAAGCTAGGGTAAACACTGTATTTAGGAATTTACCTCATTTTTTTGAAAGTTTTGAAAATATTCTATTTTCCCAGATAACATTCAAACATTTCAAACTAATATTTGATTCAGGATAACTCTGTAAAGACACAGGTGTACAACTTTTTTTTGTTCCATCTTACAACTTGGGTTTAATATATCTTGGAGGTTTCTGGACACTTCACACATTCTTTTTTTTTTTTTTTTTTTTTTTACAATATTATGACTGCACTGGGACCTACAGTAAAGAAAGCACATCAAAGAGGTAACGTATTACTTAAATTTACAAGCATGTCTGCACATGTGTGCATGAATCATGTTTATGTGAATTTACAGTATTAGTTAGTATTCATAACGTATTTAAAGACCATATCATACATTTCACCTCTCAGCTAATTAAGCTATAGAGAACAGCTTTGATGCAAGAGAAGCCCACACAAAGAAATCTGACATAAGCTGACTGTAATTGAAGCAGTGTGCTGAAGCTCAACCAAAGATGGTTTGGCTTATTTCACTGCCATGTACACACAGCGGAGTTTATGGTGTTGGCTGATCAGGATCTCATGTGATCCTAGAATGTGGGAAAAACATAGACACTGATTATAATAACGCTCATAGGTTTTCTTGTGGGCCTCAAAACATTTTCCTCTTCTTGTCCCATATCTTACCCATGGGCACATCCTTCTATTAGAATCATTGACACTCCTGTCAATCAAGCAAACATGCACCTCTCTTTTTTATCACCACTATTAAAGGAATACTTTGTATTTTTGAAGTGAGGTTGTATGATGTACTTATTCACAGTCAGTATTTAATTTATTACCTACCTTGCCATCAGACAGCCCCTACCAAGGGGAACTGAAGCCCTGATCTATGCTCTATTAAAAGCCACCAGACTAGATAAAAACAGTAATTTTATCTCACCTAACACAGGGGTTACTGGTCTACTGCTCATATCTGTTTAGTTCATTAGTGTTTGTGCTCATTAGTAGGTCCGCAAAAGGACAAAAGACAAAGTCTTTTTTGTCCTATGGAAAAAAATATTGATGTTAACAGCAAGTTGTCTACACTTTTGGGATTTTATAGCCAAAATGTAATAGCATTATCAGTACTGCTGGGGTATTATTGAGTTAAGAGGAAAATAGAACAGGGGAAAAGGAAGAAGAAACAGTTTTAAGAATTTCATAGAGCAAATAAAGATGGAAAAAAGGCTGCCGCAATGCCAATATGCATCAGTCTTGCTTCATGCACCTTTCATCAGATATAATCAGAGAGCACTGAGCAAACATAGAGAAGTCTAAATGTAGCATTGGATAAAAGAAAGACTTTAAGGTAACTATATGTTCAGAAAGCATCAGACGGACAAAGAGATTAACTTGATTTCCTCAAGTGGGTGAGATCACCATTAATGGGAAGCAGAGTGGTAATAGACCATGTAGGGTTTCTCTAAATGCCCCCACAAAACCTCCAATGCTGTCTTGAGCACAGCCCTCTCATACTCAGCCCTCCTATCAATCGAACAACACGCGGCCAACGTTGTGTGCGAGTATACATGTGCATTTGTGTGTTGGTGATGCAACTAAAAAGGAATGTTCATTTACAATAATGAACTTTACTAATGCGTTGTGACTGCAGGAATGCCCATAAGAATGAACAACCGCAACAGAAAGTAATTATCACTGACTATCGGGGCCAAATTATCATCACAGCCTTGTCAACATTGTCCTTAATTATAAATGGGCTTTGAGACAATGTATCTTGTCTTGATTAGGGACAGACATCTCAGACAGAAGTGACTGATTATGTTCGAGCCAGGGAAGCAAATGGGACAAGTTTATAGACGAAGATGAAGCGAATGGTGAGGAAACACTTCTGTTCCTGACATCAGAGAACCACAATCAGAGTAGCCCTAACATTAGGAAGCAAAGTTACTATGGTGAGGACATAAATATACACTCGACTGTAATGTCGATTTCCCCACAGCCTGCATCCATCTTCATTTGGGCAACAGGAGTTTCCGATCAGTTCCTTTGAGGAGTGGTGTGAAACTGCAGCAGTGGTGTGGCAACAATGGAAAAACAATTAGGGGACTTGTATGGTGACTATAAATTGTAAGTGTACAACAATATTGCAAATGCACATGGACATAGGGTTGCAAAATTCCAGGAATTTTCAAAGTTTTTTGAAATGAAGTAATTTTACTTAATTTTTGAATGGGTGGGGTCAGGGGGATGAGTAAAATTTAACTCAACATTCATGTTTTTGTTGCTCAATGAAAGAAGTGATTGTTCAATAAAATAATTAAAACTTGATAAAGTACTACTTACAAATAAATCTGTTATGTCATTTTTTAAAATTGTATTATTTTGCATGCATGTGTGCTTATGACAAAACAAAATGTTTATATTTATATATGACACAGTTGTTTTGAATTACCCCCAATTTCCAGTTAATTCACATAAATTTCCATAATTCCCATGGAAAGTTTCCAATTTGGAATATTTCCAAAATTCCCCAGCTTAACTTCCCATGAAATGTTTCTGGAACTTTACAGAAAATTTTCCACACCTTTGCAACCCTGCATGGACACAGGTAAGCACTCGTTTAAGGACTAGTTCATGGATGAAATTTGTTAACTGTGGACAGAACTGGGCTAGTTGTTACCTCTGCAAAGGAGGTTACGTTTTTGGTGTGGTTGGTCTGTCAGTAGATGATGGAAATACTGTTTTTTAATTAAACTTGATGGAAAGGTGAAGCATTGGTTTGGAGTGGTTCTGAATCACAGCGAAGGTCGGACACACAAATTATTTTTAAATTTTGTTTACATTGCAAGATAACACATTTATGTTTAATTCATGTGGTGACAGAGTAATTCCCGAAAATTCAGGTGAAAGGTGGAACGTTAGCATTGTGAGATAGGCCATGACATGGAGGAAGTGTGCGCTCTCTGAGTGTCCTTCCAGTTTCCCTCTTTTTTAAGTCTGTACTGCACGGCTAAGCTGAGCGGCTGCTGGCTGCAGCTCAAACAGAACTCCGATAGGAGGGTGGTATTGATCCAACACTCAGCAAGAAAGCAAATGAGCATATTTCCCAAAGACATCAAACTACAAGTGCTATATTAAGATAGGAAACTTACTCCACTTTTCTAACCAAATGTAAGCCTGTAAATTAATAATAACTAGGAGTATTTCCCATCTTAGGGCATAAGCCACAGGAAAGTTGTTAAGTCATCAAAGGATGCAAAATGCTGCCAAGAAGCAGGCTATCTTCAGCTGGTCTTTTATGAGTCCACTGCCAGTAAAAAGGATTTCAACCCAATTAAGCTATACCATTCTTTTTTTTCTTTCTTTGTATCCGCTCCATCATTCTACACATGCTGACACCTCTGTATGACGCATACCCAGAATAATGCTAACAGAGAAGGAGACAGACAGATATAATAATAATAGCCAATGCTTGATCTACAAAAATATATGGCTAGTTGCCGAAGTGGAGAGGAAGTAGAAAGTAAGGCGGATTCTAACCATCACCAGAGTGTTACAGTAAAACATATGGACAAAGGACAATCACAAATGAAAACCTGCAAGAGCACCATGACTGCAACAAGAGAAAGAAACAGACTTGTTATGTGAGAAAAAGAGTATATTATGTGAGGGAGAAATGTGAGAGAAATTTGGTTATAAAGATCATAGAAGACAGAAAGTGCTAAGGGGAAAGAGCTGGAAGGAGAAGGCAAGGCTACAGTAACACTGAAATCTCACAGTCCTGCACCCCTCCTGTCCTCTGCCCCCTTCCCAAATTTGCTGGACCTGATATGGGGATACATTAGGTTAGCGCTGGAGGTCCCAATGCGGCTATTACCTGACTAACTCAACACTGCAGCACTGCCAGCCAGACATACACAGCCTCTGCACAGCACAGAGCAGCCTCTGTTAGCAAGAGCCTACCAACGCTGGACTTACTGTTCATACTCTGGCTCGGATACAGAGTGAGCGTGTGAATGTTTGTGTGTGTGTGCACTGGACGTGCTGGTGTTTAAATTAACTTCGGGTGGCTGCTTGGCCTGACTGATTAACTAATCTAATTTATTTCATTAGGTAAGGTGTGTCAAGACTGTAAAACAGGCCTTTTAGTGGAAACGGACCGTTTTATTAGACTTAAGAGGCATCTGGGAAATGAAGTGTATGTCCAAATGTCAACAGTGACAATCTCTGAGCTTCCCTTGGATTGTGACAACGTTAATAAAGAAAATATGTGAAGCCACAAGCTCAACTGTTCACTACATCTGCTCACCATGTTGTTGATATGTGTGAGGAGTTGCTGGAGGAAATCCTTCAGCCTGCTCAAGTGCAGGCAGGTGTCTTTCTGAGTGTCTGCGCTGTCTGCCTGGCCCCAAGCCACTGCTTTGTCCAGCCAGAACTGCATCTCCTGGACGTTCGGCAGTGGATCTGTAGATTGTTGGAGCTGGATCAGTGGCTGTGGCTGAGACATTTTGCTGCTTGTCCAGGTGAATGTACTTAGGATGTGAGCAAGATCCTGAGTGAGACAAAGAACAAGACTGTGGTCAAGCCCAAGGATAACACAAAAAACCCACAAATGATCTTGACTTTAGCTGCGTTTCGACCAACAAGTTCCTGGTCCAGTTTAAGTCCCGGGGCTACTTTTCAAGGAACTTAAAAGTTCCTTGAGCCCACTGTTTTCTGTGTTTCCTCCATGGTCCAAAAACATGCAAATATTAGACAAATTATCCCGCTGACGTATGAAAAAGCAGCATGGCATGGGATGGGGGAGGCTGCTGAGGGTTGCAGGGGTATGCTCACTCTGCAGCCAAACATGTTGAACCCAAGTTACTGATGCACATTGAATGTAATGTATGAAAAGCAGAGGAGGAAAAGAGCATGTGTTTCCACAGTAAATCATTAGTTTGAACCTACTGGTATGACTAAGTACATGCATTTTAAGCATACTGGTGACGATTATCAGTTAACAAATTCTTAGCCAAAAGAAATGCCATTTAATCTGCATTAACTAAAACGTAAGTTATTACTAAAATGAAAGAAAGATGCAGCCAAACCAACATCAGGCAATAAAATCAGCCTGCCAATGGAGTTGTTGGTCTCAACTTTATAATGTGCTTATGTGGCCGGCATCATCCTTCATCTTCTATTAGAGCAGAAGTGGATAATACAATTATAATTGGAAGTAATAATAAGTAGAAGATAAATTGAGGCAAATTGTACTAATCTGGTTTGAAGCTTTTATGACAACAATCTAACAATGAACACACACACACACACAAACACACACGATAGCCTACTGAGAAATAAACAGCACATTCTTCACCTTTTATGATAATGGAGAAAAAAACGTGGGGGGGCAGATCACAAGAGTGTGTGTGTGAGGATGTGTTTCGTGTCTGTATATAGCCTGAGAATAGTGTGTGTATATGTGTGTGTGTGTGTGTGTGTGTGTGTGAGTGTGTGTTTGTTGTTTTTTGTCATAATGACAGGTCTGCGTGAGACACCACAGGGTTGTACTTTATGATCACCTCGTTACACACAATTTGTTTAATGTCTTGCCATCATCTCTGCTGGAAAGCCCCTATGGCTCGCTGATGTGAATATATAAATACTAATTTTCGGGGAGAAAAAAAGCTCAACCAAATTAGGAACAAACACCTCTTGTTGACTTGTGTTGGGAGCTCAGATTTTAGTAAAGCAGCTGTGGAAAAGAACATGCTGAATACCTAAGTAATAGACAGTCACCCATAATCTTTATCACACACAGGCAGTTACATGAATACACAGGCTTATATACTGTACTTACACAACTTTGTTGGCGCAATGCATGTCATTCTGGCGAGAAAATATGTACATGAACATAAACACACTCGACAGCAGCTCTGGTGTTGGCTGAACACATTCTGGAGCAGGAACGAGATGTGACTGGTCAAATATTATCTTTGAAGATTTGTTAAACTAAGCTTGTGGACTTTGGGTATGGGTGAGTTTGCTGTTCCAATTATGGGATTGTTGACATTATTTCAGTATAATCAAATCAGTTAAACATCACTTTCTACAAATTTACTTCTGTGTGCTTCAGTATGTTATATTTAAGAACACCTGGATTTACTGGGAGTAGTGTAAGGGTTGTCTCAATAAAGGTCATAAAAGGAACTGTTTTTTTCATCAAATTGGTTGTTATTTTATATTTCCTCCAGTGGAGAAACATAAACAGTACAGTACAGATGCATCAATAAAGGGCACAAGGGCTCATTGACAGGTTTGATGGAAATTATGTGAATCATATACTACAGCTTTGCTAGTCGCTAGATCTCAACCTATTGGACATTTTTAAGCAATGTGTTAGACAGCGCTCTTATCTGCCATCATTTGCTTGATTAAGTCCTTTTTCAATAGTTAATTGATTATCAATCTTTGTTGATTAGATTTATTTCAATTGACAAATCACCTGCTCAGCCCTAACCTTTACCTTAAAAGGATTTTTTTTCCTCTAAAAGACAAACAGATAGTTGACCTAACTTCAGATCATCTGAAGCAACAGGTGCTTAGCCAGCCCGCTGACTCAAGATGTACCACCCCAAAGGCACACCTAAGACGATAATATGAAAACATAAAAACACATAAAAACAAAGACACTAGTGAGAAAAAGCTAATTGCTCCTTTTTACTTGCCCTGTTTCCCCACACACACTCACTTACCTTGCTACACTGAAAAAAAAGATTTTTTATTTTATTATTATTATTATTATTATTTCAATCATCTATATAAATTCTACAAAGAAATACGAATTCAATGCTTTTACTTTCTGTGTGGAAAAACCTAGTTTTTTTAAAAGTAAATGTTACTCCAGGGTGCAACCTCTGCACCACACCACAGGATGCCAGTATTGCATCTACTCTGCTGCAGTTACACATGATACAAAACTACTTCAGTTAATTTTAAAGACAAAAAAGAACCCTAATATACAGCTGCTTTGTGTCAGATAGTGTCGAGTTAACGTTTTGACCCTGTGGATACACGACAAGTGAAATGTTTTTCATATATTTTGTTACTTCAGTTGTTAGCTTGTTAGCAAGTTAATGACTCAGCAGTCGTATAAATGTCAGCTACTGTAGCTAAATATGTGGACTTACATGGAAACAAGATGTGCAGCCATCAATCTGAAATATCTACAGAGTATAAGTCAGCTATATCCATCCATTGTGTATGTCTTCAGATGTTCAGAAGATAAGCTTTCGTCCTGCGGTGTAAACAAACTGAACGTCCCTCTTCTCCCGGGGTTCCGGGTATGGAAGAAGACTATTGGCTGAGAGTCACGTCACCTACTCGTCATCGTGGCAGTGCCTGCTGGGAAATCGAGTCACATAGCTTCCACCTAAATACATTGGGCGCTTTGTTTAAAAAGTGATTTCCACAGTGTTTATGTGTACATTACAGAAACATTGCGTTGACAACATTTAAAGCAAGCTGCTTTAAAGAAGAAAAACAACACTAAGACGAGATGTAAAAGAGACAAAAGGCATTATAAAAATACACATAATGAGTTCAAATAGAAAATACAAAGCTAAACTGGAAGAGAACGTTCCAAAGAGACAGGGCCCTCAAGGCAAAAAAATAGTATATGTGTGTGTCATTCGTTTCAGGGGTGAGGGTCCAGAGGTTGAAGCAGAGTGCATACCATGGGCAGGAATTCAGGGGTCTCGAGCATGTCCCTCTGGAACCCAAAGCAAACTTTGAGGGGTTCCCGGCCTGCATGGCTCGAACTGACAAATCACCCAGAGGCTCCAGCCAGATTCCAAGTAGCCCAGCACAGTGCACCAGGAAACGGTTGTTTAAACATACGTAATGTCACGTGTGTGTGTGTGTGTGTGTGTGTGTGTGTGTGTGTGTGTGTGTTTGTGCATTTAGGTGTGTGTGTGTGTGTGTGTGTGTGTGTGTGTGTGTGTGTGTGTGTGTGCAACTCCAAAAAACCTTTGCATATAATCTCTTTCTCCTTCAGGCACTAATGCACATTATGCCCACAATCACACACACACACACACACACACACACACACACACAAACACACAAAATTTGTTTCTATGTCTCTTGTACATGTGTCTGAGTGTGGTCAAATGTGGTGGTGGCTGTTAATGTGTGCCTAAATACAGCCCAATGTGCATGTTCAAGCCATGGCATGTGCTCTTTGTGTGCACTGTATGAATGTTACAGCGGACAGTGCAGTCTAAGATGGGGAATGTGTTTAAAGTGGTCTAGTGGCTCAACATTAGACATCAGAATTTCTGTGGTAGGAAAGCCCGGGACTGCAGATGTGTGTGCATGTATTTGTATGTGGGAGTGTGTGCGTGTGTGTACAGGTGTGTGCATTTTCCCCTGTCATAGTTTGGTGCTTGTGGCCAGCTTTCCAAAATCGAACATGGAAACAGTGTATTCAAACGTCTGTGAGGTGCAACATCTTTTTTTTAAGTTTTAAAGAATTTTCCCTTAAAATATTTTTCACCACTTTTGCCTGAAACTGTAAGCAGTCACTCTTAATTTTCCAATATTCATTTCTACAGTCCATTGAACTTTTTTTTAAACAGATACAGGCTACTTTAAATCAGGGTTCAATGGAAAATAAAACGCCCATTCATATCATCCTCTACCATTATTATTCATATTACCACAATGAATTTATGTCTAAATGTAAATGATCCCAATTGGAGGATTTTAATCCTTATTTATTCCGAAAGTACTCATGTTTTATCCAAAAATGTGTACAGTGCCATTTTCTTGTCTAATGTAAGATTCATTGGGATCCCTTTACCTCTTTTCAGGAGCTCCTCCTGAAAAATGTAAGGCTTTATGAAAACTCTGAGATCCCTGGCCTGAATTTGACACACACATACACATAAACACACACTTAACTTTAATCATACACATTTTTACTAAAAACCATAAAACTGTTCCTGACTTTGGATTAAAGTACCGTCATGTAACATATTTATGTTGGTGTCTCCATCAGTAAATGTCCAGTGAAGGCAGCAGTTAAAATCATAAGGCGCTGGTCCAAGTTCACCATCAGCTCCACCCTGGCTGCCTGCCTGGGCCAACATGTAGGTCAACCAGGGCTCTCCTCCATGTACAGGGTGTGTGTGTGTGTGTGTGTGTGTGTGTGCGTGTGTGTGTGTCTAAATCTTGTAAAAACATCAGCATATGGGTTTGGAACAAGGTCCCTGAGAGAAGGAAAGAAAAACCACGGCAAAAACTTGAGAGAGTGTGGTTTGATGCCCAAAGTGGAAACCCACACACTGATGTTTTTGTGTGTGTATATGCATGTGTTTATGTACGTGTGTATGTTTGTCCTTGTGGCCGTGCATGTGTGTTGCTATGCCTTTGCTTGCATGGGCACACATATGAATGCTAGGAGAAATGTAGTGTAAACCACGTGTGTTTTTACTGTACTGCTACTCTGTGATTATTACAGAGCCAAGAGACGGGTTGTCACGCAGTGGGGCAGCGACTCGTCCATATGTCTGTGTGTGTTTGCACATATGTGTTTGCATGTGTGCTTTCATGCTTGGAACTGAGGCCTGATCACAGCCAACTGGGCAACTGTACTAGCATGCTGTTATTTCAATGTCCAGTCACTGCTTTTGATTTGAAAATAAGCTGAATATGGGCCTGGTAAATTGGCAATAAAATACAACTGAATAAAGATGAAAACACAAGAGTGTATTGGTATTTATTTGATGAGTAATGCTGTGGAGAAGTTATATTATTGATAAATTCAGATGCCAGTTACTATGACTTCCTAATTCTCTTCCTCATGTCAATTAATGAGCCACACAATATGATTTATCTTCTTATTTTATCTTGAATTTTGAGTTGCTTCATCTTCCTCCTGGTTTTATCCTGCTTGATCATTTAGGACCACATAAAAGCACAGAATGTCACTTTTTGGCCAAACTGTGATGCTGGAAGTCGTTACCAGTTTATCATCTGAAAATTACGAATCTAACCCTAACCCCAATGAAAAAACCCCAGCCATAAATAGATTTTTTTGAGGGAAAGGCAAGCACACGATCACAAATTTTTTGAAGTACAGTTGTTCCTTGACCTTGTGGTTTGGCCAGAGAGGGATGGAGCCGGGTGGAGAGCTTGGGTATCAGTCTCTGGAGCTTATCCCGGGGCGGACTGAGACCAGGAGCTGCACAGCTGCTGACAAATTTGTCAGTCCTGATCCAGACCAATCCTATTACCAGTTCTGCTCCAGACCAAAGCCATTACCAACCTGGCTCTGCTGCTGTGGCCCTACGTGACCTGCTGCCTGACTCAGTGCACCACACACTGATGCTGCTCTGGTTGATGGTCTGGACTGCTGTGTGCATGTGTGCGGTTTCTCTTGCTGGATACCACAAGAGGAAAATATGACCTCGGTGATAAGCAGCATTAAGCTCTGTTTGCATGCTTTGTCTTTTTATTCTTGCATTCAAATTGGGTTTTTTCCCAATGCACATCAACTGGTGCACAAAACCTAGTTTTCCCTCCTTTTTTTACATGCACGCATGAGCATGAACATCTTCATACACACACATTTTCACAAATCTTCTTTGTTTTTATATCAAACAAGTTGGGATAGAAACGTGTCTCAGTGCAGCTCAGATTAAAAAAGGGAAAGCATACTACATCATCATGACATAATCATGGAAAATAAGGCACGCCATTAGCTTCGGCATAGCAGATGACTTTAGTTTGTAATTTAGTGCTTTACAATAAAAATAAAACAAAAAATAAAAACAACTAGGACTGCAAGCAGTACTGAACGGGCCCTTGCAGTACACGCATGTCGGGGCATGCTGCCGTCGGGGTGTGTGCGTTACAGGGGCCAGTCTATACCACCCCTATGAATTTCATTGCCTTAAGTGTTATAGTGTGGCCACGGTACCAAATTTGAAATTAGACTGCCACCACAGTGCCACCTAGGGGCCGATCAATAAAACCTTAAAGGGTTATCCTCAGGAGGGCATTGACAATAATTGTACCAAGTTTTGTATAATAATGCACAAACTATCCCTTTAATCCTCATACAGTGTCTGAAGGAGGACTCTTAACTGATATGTATAAGTTAGAAGAGGCAGGTAGCAATGGTGGAAAGTAACTATGTACATTTACTCAAGTACTGGACTTAAAGTACAATTTTGAGGTACTTTTATGTACATTTTATGTAACTTTATACTTCTACTCCACTACATTCTTTTCCTTTATTATTTTTCTTTCTTTATTTCTTTATTATTATTTTTATTTTATAATTAATTTTTTTTTCCTGCACAATGCGCATGCGCGGCCCTCTGAGATTCTGCGCATGCGCTCCCAAGATCACCCCTCAGAATGGTACAGTCCAATTATTACTTTTGATAAATAGATAAAACTGAGCATTTTAGGATTACACAAGCTATGACAAATCCAGTTGGCATAGTGCAGTCTCTGATTGGCATCTTGACATCTTAATTTCTTGAACTGAGGGGGAATGGGGGAAAGGCCAGACTAACACAGAGAGCAAACAGAAATGTTGAGCTCACGTGATAGGATGTTCTTACCAGGCTATGGGCAGCAGGGCTTTGACAGGGAAGTTGTTAGCCAGCTACATTAACATCAAAGTAAATTAAACTTGACTGTGTGCACACAAAAAAGATACTCAATAAAATTGAGGCAACAGATTGCACGCAATAATTTTAATCAAATCTAACTACATTACAAGTTCAGTTAATAACAACTTAAAAGGAAGTGCCTGTCAATTAAAAACGGACTACCAGTAATTATATTGTGTTGGATTCATTCAAAATTGTCTTGATTTAGAATTACATACACATAAAGATTATATTTAATGTGATCAAAATAAGTAGATTCCATCTCAAACATTTTTATATTAAAGTTACTTAAACAACTGCCTCAACATCAAGGACGCATTTATATTTAATACATTTTATCAAATATATTAAGTAAAGTAAAATGACTACAGAATAAATTTAGCACAGTGCACTCAGGAGCTACACCATGGTGAAGTGGTTAACACTTTTGCCTCATAGCAAGATTGGATTTGCAGGTTTGAATTCGGCCTCCACCTATTCTTCCTCTTTATATATTTTTGGGC
Source organism: Centropristis striata (assembly GCF_030273125.1). Lineage (NCBI taxonomy): Eukaryota > Metazoa > Chordata > Actinopteri > Perciformes > Serranidae > Centropristis > Centropristis striata. Next base: position 21,386,871 of record NC_081523.1, read on the forward strand.
ATTTATGACATAATTGATAGGACAGCTGAAGATAGGACAGGAAAGGAGGAGAGAGACAGGGGATGACATTCAGCAATTGGCCACAGGGAAGAATCAAACCTGCAGTTGCTGCAGCAAAGACTCAGCCTCTTGCTCTATCAGGTGAGCTACAGGTCACCCCAATGCTTGCAGTCCTTCTGTGTGGAGTTCACGTGTTCTCCCTGTGTCAGCGAGGGTTCTTTCCAGGTCCTTATAGTCCAAAGACATGAAACTTAGGTTTGATTGATGATTCTAAATTGCCTGTAGATGTGAATGAGAGCATGAATGGTTGTCTGTCTCTATATGTCTACCCTGTGATATTCTGGTAACCTGTCCAGGGTGTACCCCGCCTCTTGCCCAATGTCAGCTGGGATAGGCTCCAGCCTCCCCACGAACCAAATCGGATAATCGGTTCATGTATGATGAATGTGCACTACTTCTAGAAAAAGTGGTCCTAAAAATGTATACGTCTTTTATTCTGATGTGAATAATCGGAAAACAGTTTTCCAATATTATGTTAATGTCAGACAATTGTTCAAGTATGAACATAATAAGAGATTTGATTGAGGATCATAAATGCTATCTCGCGATTTTCTGGTCATTCTTGGGCTGCTGCACTGAACTACACGTCGCACAGTCTCAATAAAATCATTACTTCACTTCGCTGCCTCTCCAGGAAAACACTTCTCCATCACTTGGAACCAGTATCACCCCTTAAAACATTTGTACATTTGTGTGTCTACGTGTCAATTGCGGTCTTTTTGTGGATGAAATAGCTGTCTCTCAGCCTGGGGACAGTTAAAGCAATGGAGGGGGGAAGGAAGGAGACTTTCAAATTAAAGTAGAGGAATGTGCCGTTAAAAATCTTCAGATCCGTTTGGTCTTAACTCTGAATGTCTGGCTGTTAGGAGAGAAAGAGAAAAAGAGAGGAGAGAGAATAAAGGAGGATAAAGATAGAGCTGTCAGAGGTGTCTCCAGACAGGGGCCAGCTCGTCCCCATAAATGGATTTTGTTTTTGGGGTCTTTTGTGTATGTGCTGTGTTTTTTCCCCACTCCAGTGTGCCTTTACGGGTTCATTTAACAGCAGTTAATATAAGTAAAGGTTTGACACTGAACCGTTATACCAAGTGGGCAGAGTTGTGGGAATAAAAATTTTGTTTTTTTTCCTCACAGACAATGTCATCTAACTGGCTCTTTGAAAAAAAAAAAACTTTTTGATGGATGTAAAACATTCACGGTTTGGTCACACCAACAACTGAATTCCAGCTTAATGAAAAATATTTTTAAAATGTAGGTTATATGAGAAAAAAAAGTTTCTCGAGGTAAAAATGCTTGCTTGGATTAAAGTTTTTTTTCCTTATTTACAGCAGTCTTTTAATAAGCAATATCTAAAAAAATATTTTTAATATCTTCCCTCTGTTATTGGCTTTTTTGTTGTGTTCTGACACATTTTTTCTGTAGTTTTATTTTACTTGTTTGTAAAGACCCCTTTCCAGAGAGTTCACTGGGTTTTCACGCTTAACCAATACGAAACACACAAAAACACATGAAAGTAGAAATAAAAATGCAACAGAGAGGAGCCTTAAAAGGAAATCAAGAGACCTACCCTGGCTCTACTGCTTTATAATGTCTGGTGTGAGCAGTCACAGAAGATGTGTGTAAAATCCTGCCTAGAGCAACGCATCTTACCTTACATAACCCTGTTTTACATCTTTCGCATACAAGGGAATCACTTATAGGTCGGGTGAGGGAAAAATACATGTGACCAAACGACGTTACAATAATGCACAACACATATTTACTGCATCCTACTTCCTCTTTCATGCACAAACGTGTGTAGTCACAAGGACACACACTTTATGGCAATTCCAGGCATTTTTAAAGCATGCTTCTTTATTGCTTTGAGAGGAAGCTGAGGATTGGCTGAGAAAGGCAGAGAGGTTCTGTGACCAATGTGAAACAGCACTGCATGCATAAGCCAGTTCACACCGGCACGCACACACACACACACACACACACACACACACACACACACACTGTAGTTACTGCACATTACGAAGACTTTTAGGGAGTTTTAATGTTTATTTTGCATATGAAATAAATTACAAATTGATGCTATACTTTTTAAAACTGCAAATGTGTTTGTGTGTGTGTGTGTATGTGTGTGTGTGTGTGTGTGTGTGTGTGTTCCGCAGGTTAATCTGGTACTCCCGCTGATTACAGATGGTTACATATAACACAGCTGCCTGCTACATTCTGGTAATCAACCAGTAAGAAGAGAACCAGCTGACACTCAACATTTGCAATCAGTCAGTAAGAAAGATCATTGCCAATAAAACTCCAGCTGTTAAGTCAAACATCAAACATCTAATTTTTCTTAGTAATATTCATACACAAAAATCAAATACATGAGTAATCATATTCAAAATTGTACCATACAAAATTTAATTTTGTGTTTGGTATCTTTCTCTTTGTTGTATGAAGTATTACTCTCATACATAACAGCAAAATAATGTTTCAAATGCACAAATCACTTCTGGATGTATTTGACTCCACTTGACCTGAAAATGGCAGTGAGTCGGCCCCCAACACAACTTTGTCCCTGTCACTCATTCATCGTCCAAGTTCAACAACCCTATACCAGAGCTGTGTGTCCGCTTCTACCGTGACATACTGTATCACACACACACATATGGGTGTCTTCATTCAATCACATTCACAGAAACACACACACCTGCTTTCTATTAGTCCAGTAGATTGCAGGGAAATTTAGTGGGAGTGTTAAACACACACACATCCATCTATCTGCCCCTCTGTCCACGATAATTACACACTTCCTGCTTTAAAATCCTTCTCAGACAGCTTCCACTCCAATCATGTCTCTGTTTAAGTTTGAGTGTGCATGTGTGTGGGAGAGAAAGAGAGAGGGTTGGTTTGCAGGCCTATAAGTTTGCATTGGTTCATCAGAGGCAAAGCAGAAACACCACATACCCTGAGTATGTATGACCCACATCGAAATATGAAAGAAAATAACTCACAGCACTCCTGCTTATCTGAACTGTTTCAGATGTTTCTCTCTCGTGTGTGTGTGTGTGTGTCAGTGTTGTACACTATGTTTGGGTGCAGCTCTGTCAAAAAATGAGTGAGTTTTTCCTACTTTACATTAATAATTTAACTGTGTTCTCTCTATTTGTCCAAAGTGGAGTCTTGGGTAAACTATATATAATTAAAGGAATACTTCACCTTTAAAATAACCATTTGCATATCAATTACTGATGACATTTTACACTACTTGTCTGGACACGCCTGAGCAAACTTGAGACGTTAATGGCGATGTGTTGCAAATAGTAAGATTTATGTATGTTTGGGAGGCACGGAGCTTACCACTGGGTAAATGAGAGTTGGATTGAGTGTGGTAAATATGGATGTTTTGAACTAGTTTTGCTGTTATGAAACTCCATTTACTTAAATTCATTAAGAATTTACTACGTTTTCAGATTCGTCATTCACTGTGAAGACATGCAAGAAAAACTAAATTTTCTTCAAGAATTCAAAGCAACACACGGTGAGTAATTGATATGCAAATGGTCATTCCTTTGAGTATTTTTATAGCACTTTGATCCCCATTCATCCACACAGCCACTCACGCAAGTGTCTACCTGTTGACCCACAGCTGCCTCTAGTGAGAAGAGCAGGAATGCTACAGTAATGTTCTCTTCTTTTATGGTTATCTTATGTGCTGTATTTGTATCTATTTTCTCATGTTATACATGAATTATTTGATTGGTTTTTATCTCTGTGTGTCTTAGAGTGACCTCAGCAAAACTTCCCATTGACCAAGTTGATATAGCAATGAAGTACTGAATCTTGAATCCTCATTAACATCTGTAAAAAAAAAACTTGAAGGAATTCAGTGTTTGTGAATTAGCGTCATTTATTTAACATTCCCTCTGTGTCTGTGAATACTATACAAGCTCATCTCTGTGCATTCACAGGCATGACTGTGTGTGCTCATATCTGTATGTATATTTACTGTGCATGTGTCTGTGCGTTGATTCAGACTGGGGCCCCCTCCTGGGGTCCTCGGAGCTCTCCTCCAGCCCTGTTTCTCATTAGGCATCTGTCATGGTGCCAGAATCAATAAGCACAGATGGAAGAAAAAAAATCTCTCCTCTCCTCTTTGTGAATGGGCAGATCATTAGCAAATTCCAAAGTGTTTACCATCATCACCAAGGAAAGACCCTCCTCAACTTTACTGTACTTTTAGTAATTTGTACCACCATTATTTCCTTTATGACCTACAGTTTAAAACCCTCCTTTGTACAAAGTGTTAGAGGCATGTGAAATCATATGCTCCAGTTTTGTTTGGCTTTGCAGAATCTTGTACTCGCTCAACACTCCCAGACACAGATGAAAATATTTAGTTGTGGGTTTCTTTCTGTCTCTCTCTTTCCCCTCTTCCTCCCCCCCTTTGAGTCTTAAGATGACGCATCTGTTTCCATACATTGTTGCATGTTTTCTGGCAAAGACAAACAGCATAGTTTAAACAAAGAGGTGGGTGGTGGGTGTTCATCTGGTTTGTGTGTGTATGTGTGTGTGTGTCTCTGTGTGTATGTGTGCGTGTGCGTGCGTGCCTCCAGGTCTACATTAAACAAAACGGAGAAAGGATGACAGCATCCAACCTCAGTTTGTCATCTTCAGTGTAAACGGCCGTACATCATGCTAACATCTTACATGTGCTCGGCCCAACGACAGCAGTCACACACGGCCGTGTCAACACAGCAGTAATGAAAACAAAAGAACGGAAAGAGCGAGCTGGGAGGGAGGCGGGTAGGGAGAAAGAGAGACGGAAAGTAAAGAAAAAGAGACAAGTCCGATGGAAGCAGAATATAAGTGACAGAGGGTGGAAAGAGAGAAGCTAAGGGCAGGATAAATGCTTCCAGTATTAGCGGAAGAGGAGAGATTATGACATGGCTTGGCACGACTCCTCAGCACTCGTGTGTAACTCAAAGAAAGAGTGGGTGGGTTTTCCACCTCCACAGAATAAATGATGCGAGGGGAAATGGGAGTAAACAACATCAGTCATTATAATTACTCTCATACGGCTACTCCCATCCACCATCAACCATCCTCCAACCCCCCTTCACTCTCTTCCTCTCGCCATTTTCCATCTGTCTTTACTCCCAATTTTTTTTCTGCCCCTTCTCTATTGCTTGATTACACCTTTTACTTTATTCCCTCTCACTCACTTTCTCTCCCTATCCATCCTTGGCAAAGTTCCTCTTTTCTGACTATATTGAAATGAACCCACTTGAGATCTTAAGCTTGAGTACGGTGGTCTGAATCTGCACCACACAGGAAAAATATGAGGCTGTGAAAGTTAGAGTAAAACACTAGGAATGACAGCACATCAGGATTCCGTTTCTAATGTTGTCTGAATACAGCAACAACAGCCAACAGTAATAATAATCTTGGCAAATTTTTTGAGCTTTTTACTGCAGACTATGAGAGAGATACAATCTTTGGCTCTCGCAGCAGAAGCCTTTGAACGCTGCTGAATGCATAGTGAATCATGTCATCTGTTTCTAAGAATTGGATGTGGTTCCCTCGCTGTCTTGGACCTCTACGCTGCTCTGTCTCCCTCGCTCTTCTTCTCTCCCTCTTTCTCTCGTAGGATTCCTGGAGAGTTGTAGTAGTGTGTCAGAAAATGTGTTCAACAAAAGCTTTTGTAGGCAACTTGTCATGTCTGGATAAAAGAATACTTGGCTATGAAAAATAGTTCAGATCCAAGATGTTTTATATGTATTTTGGAATGCAACTGTACGTAGAAAATTAGTCTTCAATTTAAAAACAGTGAGTCTAAGCCTACCGCCATGCTAGTGGCTCTATTAGGCTTAATGGGAGACTGCTCCCTTTTCCAACATCCCATGGATGGAAGCATTGATATATGGTTCAGGTGGTCCAATAGATTGGAAATACACACTGGAGCCCAGTGACTGCTGGTGGGCTCACAAAAAATATCTTTATTACAATGCTGTGAGAAAGGAATGGTTCGGTTTAGACACAAAAAACACTTGGTAAGGGTTAGAAAAAGATCACCTGGGGATTTTTCACATGGGGCAAGCAAATCTATCACAATTCTCTGCTAAGGCCATGTTTTAACTTGTTGTGGTTTAACTTTTACACCAATTGTTTCGCAGGTGATTTGATAACTAACACGCAATGCAAGTTATTTTAGCGTCTGACATAAGGCGTGTTTCCACTGAGTACTTTTTGGAAAGCAGCTGAGTGTTTTGGCTACGCCCACTAGTTAGTTCCCCTTGGCCTCTGTTCCCATACAGGTACTTCTGTAGCGTCTAACAAACGGAGTTCGAAAGTGGCCACAGACCGACGCAGCAAGCAGTGTTGCCATCTTAGTGCCTTTGTCGCAATATTTAGCGACAGTAGCAAGCGCCGTCCCAAAGCACTCACAAGGGGCCCAGTCCTCCCGCTGCGATCTCTCCCAGATGGAGTCAGCAGAGCAGGAGATGTTAACCCTCAGTGTCCAGTTTGCACCAGTCTGCAAATGAATCACTCATGCGTGAAAATGCCGCCTCAACCATATCCAATCAGCATCGACTAGTTAGTAGCGGCTCAGTAGTGGCTCAGAAAAGTACCTAAACGAGGCAGGTACTTTCTGAGCAGCTACCTAAGCTGCTAACCGGTGAAGATGGGCGGATCTTTGGTGAATCCTCTCTCCCAAGTGCCTATAAACAGCTCTTCATTCGCCGTGTTACAGTAACATCCCTGGAGCTGAGCGCTGGATAATAATGTTGATGATTCATGAAGTGTAACTGTTGTCTTGCCTTGTTAATTGTTACTATGTAAATGTATAAAAAGTACACAAGTGCACACACAAAATTACAGATATTAATTTGATAGCTTTCACCTCCTTTCAAATGATCACGGCTTTCACAATCCATCCACTTAACACTCTTCTCTGATCTTTTGAAATTTGAATTCCATCTTCAATCACTCTCAGACATACAATCTGAGAGAAACTAAAAGCAAAAGAGTGATAAACAGAAGACAGATGCTGGAGACCCTCTTGCAACACTTCCCAGCACAGATATATACGCTCAGAATTTGTATCCTGACAACCGTGCACCGCTGCTCTCCAATATGTCAAATGCCAAGCATATTTCTCACATGTCATTCTTATAAGGGCTATTTTGTTGTTATTCACCACTGCAGCCTCCAGATCTACGCTTTAACACTGAGTTTATGTAAGTCTGGCCACTGGGGACTTGGACCTCACATTCTTCTGGATCGCTCTTGTAGGAAGAACGCTCTCCCTCTGTGGGAGATAAAGCAGCCAGCCAAGTCAAACTGGTCCCAGGATGGAACTGAACAACAGCACCAAAACCCGCCCAAAACCACCCACCTCGAGACTGCTGACAGAAAAGAACAGAACAGAAGAGACTTAGAGTTTTGATGTTATCAGCCTCTGTAGAGATGTGCCACATGCCATCATAGTTTTTGTTTTTGTGCCTCAAAGGACATTTACAAGAAAAGGAAAACAGTTGACCTGAGTCTGTACAAAGTTGAATAAACTCCACCTACCAGCACTGACTACTAGTTAACATGTTTCATCTTGTTTCAGAAAAAAACAATATAAAAATGAGAAGTTATAGTTGAGTTTCCCATTGCTTCCAGTATTTATGCTCAGCTAAGCATGGAAATTAATCAATACGCAAACAAAGAAGAAAAATGTAGAGGTACTAGAGGGCATCCAGTGAGAGGAGGGCACATCTAAAGGCAATTTAGAGTCACTAATTTAACCTAACTTGTATGTCGCCCGACTGTGGAAGGAAGCCAAAGGACCCAGAGAAAACAGTGAAAGAGGAAAGTGCTAATTAAACTACACCACCGTATACACCCTCCCATAATGTTCAACCTTTTATTTTAGATAGATAGATAGATAGATAGATATACTTTATTTATCCCAAGCTGGGAAATTACAGCGTAGCAGCAGCATTACACACAGAGACAGTGACAACACAATTAAATAAAAAGAACAACCTAGGCATACTTCAAGCAATAAAATATAAAACTACAATGTGAAAAATATGACCAGAACTTTAGTTTAAAACTATCAACGTCCAGTCTGCCCTCAGTCCAACATGAGAGGACGAAGAAGTAGAGCTACACTGAGGGCTTGTCAATCGTGTTAAGGGTAAAGCCCCCAGTTAGTGTCACAGTGAACACAAAGATGGCTGCAGCTCTTGGCAAGCGACCTTTATCACTAGTCCAACGACCTGCTCCCAGCAAGAAGCCATGTTTGGCCGAAAAGAAACTCATTAATATTTTAAAAAGAAGCAAAACCAGAGCAAATATTTGCACGGCTTTCCATTGCTAATGAGTTCTTGTGAGTAGAGCTTTAATGCTGAACTCACAATGTTTCTTTTAGACTGGTAAGTAACATTGGCTTTTGAGCAAAATGTATCTTTAGGGCAACTAATGACAACACAAATGGCATCAAAAATCATTCCAAATGGCATTGATTTATAGTTTTGATGTGGATGTTTTCTTGCTGTCTTTGTCTTGTTAAAACTTAAGCTAAGCACGCTGAACGATAGGACGGTTCCACACTTAAAGAATGAATGCCTCTCCTACACTCCTATCTTACAGTCTTCTTACTTCTATCTTACGAGTTTTCCAGGCAGAATTATGGTCCCCTTGCTCTGCAGGTTACTGTTTTGCAAGCGTAATATTGCTGCATCTTTGGCGTAGCGGCGGCCAAAACAAATGACTGGTTTAAATACAAACAAGCCAGAGCATTTTTTCCACTTTGTGCAGAATTATAAAAGGGTTAGACAGAACTCTCTCCAGCGCTGGCACAATGCTAAAACAACGTGTGTAGATAGTTTTGGCTATGCGAGACTATCATCTAATATTTACACTCTGAGACACACAGTTCTTATTTAACTTACATTCATTTGCTGTCACTCAAGTCTGGTATTTGGAAACTTATAACATCTTTGAAGTCTGGCAAATAGTACTTTTTTGTATGCATACTGTTGGACACACACAGAGACACATACCAACACACAGAGGCAAACACAAGTCCAAAGTTGAATAGTTTTAAAGGTGTCTGTGAGGTCTCAAAGGTAAAAAAAAGAGAAGAAAAAAAAGATTCATCTCGATCTGGAGCTGTATCAACACACCATACAATGCTTCCTGCAGATGTATTCTGTTTTTTGTTGCTTTTAAAAAAATAATGAATGAGTAAATCGGGCACTGGATTGGACAGGAGTGCATGGGTGTGTTTGCGTGTGTCCCATGCAGTCATGTCAACAGAGCAATCATTCATGTAGAGGAGAGTATACACTCAGAGGGTTTAACTTTGCCGGCAGGTGATGATGGAGAAGCCTTTCAGGGAATGAGTGAGGGATGGAAATAGGGAAAGGGGAGGGACAGAGGGATGGAAAAGAAGGAGTGGAACATAGGGTTTAATAATTCCCTTTTGTAGATTTCCCTTTACACATGAAAAAAGCTTTGTTGTACAGTGTGTATCCGCTCCATTGTCACCCAGTCTGGGCAGCGAGCCACGGCGGAACAGTCCATTAGTCCAGGAGAGAAGGAACTTCTTAATTGCCTCCTCTCTCTTCCTCTTTTGTCCTCCCTCCATCTTCCTCTCCCTCTAACCCCCTTTTCTGTTGGCTGAGAGGACAGGTACAGGAAACACTCAACAACAACCTGGAGCTTGTTAGCTTCAATGAAGCACTCTTCACAAAATGTGCAGTTCCACCTCTGAGGGCAACTCTGAGTGTGTTTGTGAGAAGGCTAGAGGTGAGGGGGGGCTAAAGGGTAAGGCAGGGCCAGAGGAGGGGCGCGTGTTGGTTTGGTGACCCAGGGTGCTCCAGCAAAAGGGGGAGTGCTCTTGAAAGAGACCTCAACAACATTAGAACTCAATGAACCATGTCACCTACAAAAACACGGGGTGGTCACAGATACTTTTTGCAAATTTTAGCAAATTTTCACCTACTGCTATCCAGCAATGCATTGGATGAACATATTAACACAAATCCACAGGGTTCACATTTTAATTTTGTGAGAATGTAAGTGTTTGAAACCCATTTAAACACTAAAAACATCATTTTAAAGAATACTTTGCCACCATAGACTTTTGGATAAAACTAAAATTACATATTCTTCCAAATTCAAAACCTAAATTTACTTTTTGACTGCCACATTACGTCCGGCACACATAGGCAACACCTGCATCAGTTTTTACCTTTGCTCTACGTATTCATCCAGCTATGAACTAAAAATGTCTAGTCCAGTTAGAAAAGTTCAAAACATGACGGAAAACATCCTGCCACCCAGCTTAACAAACACACCCTGTCATTTGTAAGATGTCAGTCTGTTTCTTTGCACTGGTTGGACAGCACTCAGCTGAAAAGTGTGCCTTTATTGGCTTTAAAAGATAATGACATGCCTACTGCCTGCCTCTAACCACTTAACCGGGGTCAGTGAGTTCCTTAGCCTCCTTGAGGTTCAGGTTGAGAGTGTGGTTTAAGAAAGCTGATCCTTTATTTGTAGTTAGGAACAACAGCAAGGACACAGCTGGAAATAGCGTTCACCTACATTGCAGAAATATAAAGACATTTTATTGTATCGATTAAAATGCTAAGTTCCATAATCCTTCACCTTTCAATTTTTTTTTAAGGTGAGATCCTATAAAACCTACTTTTCAAGCCATTTCAAGCGCTTTATTATAAACCTTGAAAACACCTTAAAAATCAAGTGAAAATCCCAGGACTTCCGGCACCCATACAAACTGTGTTCAGTTGAATGTTTCCTGCATGTAGGCGAGTCCAAAACTTTCTCTTACAACCCTCGAGTATATGAGAATAAATAGCTGCCACCCATGCAGTTGACAAGGCACTCTCTCTCTCTCACCATCAGTGCAGCAAGCTCAAGGCCACATGCCCTTTTTCATTACTCTGAACAGGCCAGCTGTATTGTAACTACAACCAATTTCCTTGCAGTCTATAAAGCTGTCAATCAAAATCATATAGAACAGGGAGTGGAGGTGGGGGGTTTGGGGGCGGAGCTGGGTGGGCTGTTGGGGAGGGCTGCAGGACTCCAGACCAGATGTCAGAGTTTTAAACTGCAGGACACGACAGAGGGAGGGAGAGAGGGGAGGTCATGTTTACCTGTAGCTTGGCTTAATAGGGAACACCAGAAACATTTTTACTTAAGTGAAAGTGATGTCTGTATCGCCTGGCTGTCAGTAGCCTTTTTTGCAGGTAGATGAGAAGATACTTCAGTTAATAGGAATACACTGAGGGCAGAGAGGAGATAATTAATTGAAGTGTATTTCTCAAAATGTTCTTTAAAGAAACCCCAAATCAAAACATATATATATTTTTCTCTTTCCAGAAATCATGACCCAGTTACTCAAGATAATCCACAGACCTTGTTGTGAGCAGTTTCATGTTGCTGTGTTTTTCAAATGTTTTCTTGACACTTTGAGCACTACAAACAAAGTCCTTTCTAGTTGCATTGTATTCTTAAGAAGGTAGACATCTTTATGGCCAATATCTCCAACACTCACATCAAAACAATCTAGACTGTTACACAGGATTATAATTAAGGTTGGAAAATATGTATTTTTTATTTTGGGGTGAACTGACCCTTTAAGCACAAAACCCTTTGGAAACAATCAACTCACAGTCACACCAAAGCATTTTTTTAAGTTTCCATTTATTAAAGTTATGAACAAAGAGACAAATAAGTTATAATATTTTTATTTGTTAGAATTCTATCAGTGTTTGAACATTAATATTTAGAGAGCTAGTACAATTTTCTACTTTCATGGCTAGCCTTTGACAAACCCATAGAAACAGCTGTCTCTCTCCAAGGATCGGAACATAATACTGAAGGGGAGGTGTCGATGTTGTCTCACAAGACAGTTAGCAGTGAAAGTGTGCACCTTAAGGTTTTTTTTCTGTTATGGTATATCATTACATATAAACTCTTTAAAAATATACTTCTGTCAAATACCTTGACAACTACTATGTACACTACAAAAATAAATTTTCATATAAATAAATTATATGGCATACATTTATCTTTGTAACTGAAAACAGCATACATCCACGCCAACCGAGACCAAAATGGCAGTCTGGAAGAACCACTGATTTTTTTTTTCCTTTTAAAATCCTCTAAGAGCTATGATGAGACCTGTAGTGTAAAATGTTATATACTCTTTTTTTTTCCTATTTAACATTAGTAAGCACTTTATACAGATCAAACTCCATTAATGTAAAAACATTAAACTGTAATAGTGTTTTTTTTTTCAATAGACATAAAAATCCCTGCATTTGTTATCCACTGGCATCACGACAATGATGAAAGAAAAAACAACATATTTTATATTACAAAAATATAAATATCGCAATTGAACGTTGAAAACAAACAAAAAAAACATTTAAAAACGAATAAAATAGTTGCCAGCTATGATTCTCTCCGCTACTGCCAATGTGACATTGGGAGAAAACAAAAAAACGAACAAACAGAACAACCTATTTCATGCAAGCAGCTGACGTAACATGGTGGACAGAAAGATGGAGAACTGCAAAGACTTCTGGGAAGAGCTACACGTGTTCAACAGGAAGTGGGAGTGTAAAAGTGGAGGCAGAGTGAGGTGTGGAGGGGGTGAGTGACGGGGTCAAAGGGACCTGGGTCTGGAGCTGAGTGGGGTGGGGGCGGAGGGGGTTACAGGTTTGCATGCTGACATAGACACACATGCAGATATAAAGTGGCCATTGCTGGTGGAGAGAGGGGCTGGCAGTGTAAACTCTGACCCCGGGGCTCTGGGCTTTGCCATTTGGCAGTTGCAGGCGCGCGTCCAATTAGTGTCATGGCGTTATGTTGTGGATTTTTATTAGCTGAGGTCAGTGGGGACGGCTGAGGCCAAATTGGAGCCAGTTGTCTTTACTGTCACTAAAGGAGAGCTGAGACAGAGTGAGAGGATGGACTAACACACACACATAAATGTTTATACACACATATACATTGAGACACGCATAGAGCACAATGTCAGGCCATATAGGGCTTATCCCTTAGCAGGCTGCATGGGCTAGCTTATTGGTTGGACAGAAATAAAAGAGCTACTTGAGGCAAGATTTTCCCGTGAATGAAGTTTAAATGCAGTCAAGTGCCACGTTGAATCGGGTCGTACAGTATACAGTTTGAGTTTTAGCTTATCCACTGGACACAGAGTAAGTGCCCTGTGTTTGACCCTGTTCCAGAATCAGTAATGTGAATGTCCCTGTAATGGTAGAGTGAGTTTCTGAGGTGAGTTTACTGCTCGTATGTCAGTATCGAAGACAGAACCTGTTTTGAGCCTGCTAGGGTTAAACAATACATAACCTTTTACAGTAAAATATGACCAGAGAGCAGCCTAACAGACAGTGATACAAAGCTGAGAGCAGAAACAGGTTCCAATGCAGAGGCAATAACTAAAAGAACAAAAAAAAACAAGAAAAAAAAAACAGCTTTTAAAATTTCTTCATATCTGCTCGTCTTAAATAGCACGCATAGCGTGTCAAGTTAAACAGTAATTGTTTCATAACTACCACAGGTTTGTGATAAAAAATTAATAGTTTAACATGCGTACCTTTATACAATAATAAACACTCACACATAAACACACACACACATATATACCATAGCCCTGTTTGATAATTCTAACAATTTCCCTCATGTTTTAAATGAGTGTAAATGTTAGTCTGTTCTGAGGATGTATCTGATGTAGAAGCCAGAGGATAATGGGGCTGTTTCACATCACACAGCCCTACACATAACTACCACACATGCACACGTACACACGCAAACACACGCACACACACATATACGTAGACAGATCACTTCTTTTGTTTAAAGAAACATTTGCATAGAGTTATAAATGTATATTATTTAAAAAAATATTTTGAGCAGCAACAGTGAATGCTGACAGGTATTTTTGTCTAGATGAAGCTTCCTAATGGCACAGATCCACAGATGAGTGAACAGTAATCAGAGATCTATCTCTATCTCTCATACTCACACGCACATTTACACACGCACACACGCACACGCACACGCACACACACACACACACACACACCCACACACACAAACACACACGCACACACACCATATAAAATGGCAGCCCCACTCTGTTAACATGAGGAGTTGTACAGCTCCTAAAATTATAGCTACTTTTTGTTCATATTTACATATGTATACATCTTTTAAATATAGATAGAAATATCTAAGACAATAGTCCACTGGGTTACAGTAAGAATGAGCACCATGACGGCAACAGTGGCGAGTTACTCGCTGCTTAGGGCCGGGGGCGAGCCGCGCTGGGCGATTCTATGCTGGGCTGGCTGGGTCAGCTGCTTAGTAATACAGAGGAGTCCATCTTTGGCCGTTGTACTTCCGTTCTGCACAACTGGAAACAAAATTGAGAAAATACTGTCATTACTTGACAGTTAAAGGACAGTTGTTTTACATATGGATTTACTGAAGTGGTTGAAAACCCACCTCAGCTTGCCCTTCTGCCACTGTTGCTGTCAGCTGCCTCAAACTCCAAATCTTGAAGCTCCATGGACTCCACGTTGACTCCTCTGGCCCCTATGTGGGTGTCCAGTGGCACATGTGGGTCCTGGAAGACAGGCTCCGGCCCCTCCGCCCCTGATGAGCAGTAACTGTCCATTGCAGTGTATCCTGGGTAAGAGGAAGCGGGGGGGCCCTGATTGGACAAGGGAGCTGGGTGGACAGCGACAGTGACAGAGGCTGACGCCGTTACCGTGGTGATGGGTTGGCAATACGGGGTGGGGTTGGGGTGGTGATGCGGGAGTCGGTGATTAGGCTGTGGGTTGTGGGAAGAGCGGGTTCTATGGCCTGCTGAGTGTTCTCTATGGCCGTGTGAGCCATGATGGCCCCCAGCCTCAGTAGCAGTTTCAAAAGCGTCCATGCGCGGGCGGGCTGGGGGCGGGGCCTGCCAGTGCAGCTGGCTCTTGGGGTCCCTGCTGCTGTTACGCTGAGTAATTCCGGTCTGGCCAGAATCACAACCCTGAGAGGACTGCAGAATAAAACAAGTTAGATATTTATTTCTACCATGTGAGAAAAATCTGCAATTATAGGATCATACATGCAACACAGATTTTCTTACCGAAGACACAGTATAGGCTGGAGGATCGTGCTGTCTGGTTGAGCGCCTATGCCCTGATCCTGCTGTCCTTTCCTCCTCTGTCCTGGCTGCTCTGCCCCTGCTGGTCTGGAGGTGATACTGCTGCTCCTCTGCTCGAGTTTGTCCCCTGCGTGAGGGCAGGTTGTAGTTCTGCAGCTCCTGGCTGATACCGGACACTGTGGTGTTTGAGCTGTACTCCGAGTCTGACGAGTCTGAAACGGCACCAGAAGTGGTGGTCGCCGCCGTGGTCTGGTGAGGACGGACTGAGAAGTGGACCACGTGAGGAGGGGCCTCTGGGGTGGGTAACCGGCTACGACCGTCGACTGGAGTCACCTGAGACGTGAGAAGGCAGAAGGTAAACGGGCAGCCGTGAGCATTCAATATTTATGAATGAAAAAATAGCCACATTTTATCATATTGCAGTTGTATTTATTGGGATTTTACCTCTGGATACGGCCCAAAATATGACAGTAATACTGGAAGAAGGACCAATCCATTGAGTACTCCAAGAACTGTTAGGATGGCCAACACTGCAAAGAAATACCTGCAACACACAAAAAACAATAGTTGAACGTAGGGAATAAACAAAAATGTAAGCTGAAACACCAAGCACATGACCAGCTTGAACATTTTTTGACTGGCACGAAAAAAACAAGAAAAACAAAACCGAGTCACCCAGGCCAACACAGTCAGACATGAAGAGAAGTCAAAGAAACAAAAAAAATACCTGTGCAAACCACAAAGGTTTAGACATGGGGAGACATGTGCAAGATCAACCATTACACACGCCCGAAATAATACTTCCACAAAGACACCCGGGCACTCCCCAAACACACACACACACACACATATATATAAACCCCCCACAGACAGGCAGGCATGCACTGTGGTTTTGAGGAGCAAAACAGAAATGTACCTTGTGTGTTTCTAAGTCCTGCCAAAGAGGGTTAGTCTTAAAGAAGCCGCAGAAAGAAAAGAAAGGGGAAGCATAATTAGCCAGAGCTGGTTAATTCAAAGGCACGGGAGGAAAGAAAAAAAAGAGGGGGGGTTATTGGGTGCGAGGGTACTCTCTCTTGGGTGTGTGGTGTATAAGCAAACATGGAGAAAACAAAGCAGTGAGGAATGTGAAGGGCGGGGGGGAAGGGGTAAAAAGGGGGGAGGAGAGGCGAGTGAGGGGAACGTTGGAGGGTTGGGGGGGTACAAGAGGACAGGGGCCTCTCTCTCCTCTTCGGCTCTAAAAAAGAGAGAGGGAGAAGCAAACAAATGAAGTGAAGGGTATAGAATTTAAACAATTTAGTCCAGGAAGAAGAGAAGGGGACCCTCAGAGCGCCACCCCTCCCTGGTCTCTCTCCCTCTCTTTTATTTCTTTCTCTCTCTTCTCTGCCTCGCTTCTCTCTCCCTTCTTTCTAGCTAAGCCCCTGTGAAATTCCCGGCCACTCCACAATCCCCTCCGTCTAATTAAATCTCCAATGTATCAGGTAAGACCCCCCAATCTCCACTCTAAATCCTCCCCTCTCTCTCGCTCTCTCCCTCTGTACCTCTCTCCCCAATCCAGCTCCGTTCATTAGGGAAGGCTTTCCTCCTCACTTGATTCTCCAGTGGAGGCTCTCAGGTTATCAGGGACACACTGATGAACCATGAACCTCCTCGCCTGACTCTTGACTATGCTATTTGTGCATGTGTGTATGCTGGGGGTTAAGGTTTAAGTGGGCTAACGGAGGTGTAGATGCGCTGGTATGCTATGCAGCTGGGCCTCAAACTTAACACACATTCATAACTCTGTGTGTGTGTGTGTGTGTGTGTGTGTGTGTGTGTGTGTGCACGCGCGTGCTTATATCAATGTGTGTGTGTCTACAGGAAGGTAGGCATTGTACAGAGGAGTCACAAGTAAGGAGAGCTGGTTCTTGTCTACCCAGCATGGGTGGCCTCTCTCCCTACTCTTTTTTGAAAGTCAAATTCAAGCACTTTTTAAGCCTTTTCAAGCTGCATTTTAAAAGCTTTCCAGCACCATAAACCTGTGGTAAATTACGGAATCAAAAAGTCTGAGCAGGGATGGATCGAGCCTGCAGACAGATGCAGTAACTTGGTAAAATACCTGCAATGATGAGAGCAGCTAGAGTGATTTTTATTCAATCTTGTTGCAGGTACATGGAAGTGCTGAGGACAGGACTGCATGCTGTGAGTGGTTCTTTTATGCCAGCAGCTCATTGGTAACTAAAAGGTAACTGTGCTTTTTCAACGTAAATGTGGAAGGACAATTGAGGTGTTAGGGTTAGGGTTGAGTTATTATGGCAGTGCTTTGGCCAAGGCCATGGCCAATCTTGCAAAGTTAATGGAAGTGAAAAGCAATTTGTGCATCTGCCTCATGATTCATATCTGATCCAAAATTGAATGAGTTCTTCTTTGGAATATGCTGCACGCTTCCACTGAGTTTCGAAAAAACTGGGCCAGTGGTTTTGCTGAAATCTTGCTGACAGACAGATCAAAACAAAACAAAAACACAAATTACATCAGAAACCAAGGTCAGCAGAGCCCTCCTAACAATTACATCAAATCATTTTTTAAAAATGCAAACAATTGTTTTAAAACATGATGGCTGGAAAGGACATTTTTTTAAAAATAAAAGTGGGAACTTATTAAGTAAGGTCAGATTTCACTGCTGGGGTTTAATTCCTGTATATTCTCACATAAACTCTGAACCGAATTATGGTTGGTTCAGAGTTTATGATGCCAAATTAAATGTCAAACTTTGTAGCAATCCTTGGTAGTAAATGGGCATTAAAAGCAAGCCATATGATTTGTCATTTGCCTCCATCTCTGGTAAAGCTCTACTAACACACATCATATATACACTATACAGTACTTAAAGAGCCCGCCCACCCATCCTTCATCTACTTTATTAGATTATCAGGACTGTTTCTGTAAGTGCAACTGAAATAACTGTGTCATCACCACGGTTAGCATGTCCATACACACCAGGAGGGGTAAACGCCACGTCACCTTTGGATACACACATATGCACAGACATCTACACATGCACGCGTGCAGCCCACATACCAGGCTGAGTGCCCTGCCGGGCTGTTTAGAGTGAAAACATTCACAGGGCTGACGGGGAAAGCCAGGGAAACATTTCTTTCGGCGCAAGCAGAAAAATACGAGCTGGGCCTGTTGTTATTGCACCGTCTTGGGGCGCTGCTTTGTTTGCTCAGACAACAGCAGAACCTTTAAATGGAGGCCCGAAACTGAGCCAGAAACCAGAGCACACCACTGGAGGTGAGGAGAGAAGGTCTATAGGCCTCCCTGTGTTTGTGTGTGTATGTGTGTCTGTTTGTGTGTGTCTCTCTGAGTGTGTATCTGTGTGTGCTCTCACTGGCAGGCATGCCATCATTGACCCCCATGATTACAAGGTCAGAGCAGGTTTGTGTGTGTGTGTGTGTGTGTGTGTGTGTGTGTGTGTGTGTATATGTATGAGGGGGACTATGCGATTGTGTGAGTGTGCATGCATGAGCGCAGGCCTGTGCACATGACAGAGTTTGTGTGCTTGCAGATCACATGGACTTCAGTGCTCCCTTTTCTTAAAGGAGCAGGTCAACCAAATTATACAGCCACTTTAAATTATTCAGTGAGCTCACTGGAAACTTCTCATAATACTTCAGCCCAGAAAATGTATAGAATCATTAATTTTCCTTCCTTTTACGGTGGCTGGTCGCTACCTTTCTGTCAGATGCTTTCAAGAGTGCTTGCACACAAAAGGAGCCACCGACGCAGAGCCCCCACACTGTGTCGGTTTTAATTTCCACTTCTCCTGTCTTTCCACAACTGCCCTCTTGCCCCCCCACACCAACTCCTTCCCATGCTTATAAATGTCTAGTGAGGGCAGTTAAACTAGCTGAAGGAGATTACAAAAGCCAGAGGACTTTCCTGCTCGCTCTCTCTCTCTCGCCCTCACTCTCTTTTACCCCCCCTTCTCCTGACCTTCAACTCTCCATCCTTCCCCTGTTTTCCCCTAAACTTTCAGGCATGAGAGACACTAAGGCGGAGAAGAGGAGGATGAAAGAAAAGGGTTGAGACGGGTGGAGAAAGATAAAGGCCTTGTTTATGAAGTTTCTTTCCCCAGAAATCAAGAAAAAAACAGGCATGTCACTGGTAGCTGGAAAAGGGATGAGGTTTACAGAAAGGCAATATGAAAGGGGAGATGCAGGTGGAAGACGAGAAAGACACTGAGGGAGGGAAAGGAGGAAAAAAGTGAAGAGCCTTCATGCATGATTGGTGGCTCAGGTAGATTCCTTTGTGACATACAGGTTGAGGCACGGTCTCAATGGTCTACTGACGTCACACAGACACCAAAAGATAACCTTTTTAAGTGCTTATGAGCAACACTCATTTAGCTGTATATATAATGTTATATAATGATTTTTGTACCCACCTGACGATAAAGTCGAACTCAGAGCCAGCAAGCATTAGGACGCCTAATAAGGTGGAAAAGGCTCCGTCGAGCACTGGAGCAAACATGTGCTCCAACGCCAGCACTGCCCGCTTGTGACGATCCCCTATAGCTGTCAGGAACGCCTATAACACACACACACACACAGACACACACAGACACACACAGACACACACACACACACACACACACACACACACACACACACACACACACACACACACACACACACACACACACACACATTTTGTTATGTTTCATTCTCAAGGGGATCACTGATCTTCAATCTTAAATTTTGGAGTAAAATAATAATAAAAAAAACAAAACATGTGTCTGCCTACCAGGGCCACGTGGACGGTGAACTCCACTCCAATGCCCACAGAGGCGATGAGAATGACCACAGGCACAGCACTCAGCTTGATTCCCATCAGCCCCATGAAGCCAAACAGCTCCACAGTCATGAGAGAAAGCACCAACACCTAAAGTGGAAAGGAGAAGCTTCTGTTAGAAAAGAAGGTGACTGTGTGTTTCAAATCACTAATATAGTAATAACAGTAATAATACTTTTGCCAATAAATAAACTTTTACTGACTACATGTGCTGTGTGAATATACAATTGACCTGGAATTAGAGAGTGTGTGGACGTCTCAGTGCAAAGCGGGACAGGAGCTGGGAGTAAATGCCATTATCAGCTGACAGGCGTCAGGTTACATGGGGCCCAAATCCTTTGAAGAGGGCTAAGGTGGGCAGGGGAGGGAGCTGTGTGTATGTGTGTGTATACAGTATGCAAGCACAGAGCATGTGCATGTGTGTCCAGTAGGGGGTATTTGCATGTGTGTCTGACTCTGTCTACACTTTAGACTCAAGTGCATCTTCAGGGATCTTGATCTGATCAAGTGGAAAGATAAATTGAGAAATTATTTGGTCCTGATAACATTCAGAGACTTTACAGGGCATCAAACCTGTACGTAGTCCCAACATTTAAGCTTTCAAGGATCATTGTAGACTTCTCAATACCATGTGACAGACAATTTGGCCAAAATGTTTATTTTAAAAGGTCCCAAAGCAGGTCTAGGTGCTATATAAATATTGTGAAAGCGCAGAATGCTCCACATAGACATGCACATAGCCTGTATTCTTGCAGAGGTGGGGTCAAGTCATTGTCTTGCAAGTCCCTAGTCCTAAACGTTGAGTGTTGAGTCCTTAACAAGCATAGTGCTTATTCCAAATGTAATGCCATTTTATGTCAATGTAATCCTATAATTTACAAAAAAATGCTTTTCATAAAAAATAAATGTACTTGCTAAAACAAATTTGTTAAAAGAAATGCGACCGAATTTAGTTAGAAAAAATGTAGGTGTAACATTATACTTTTTTAGCATAGGATGACCTGGGGGAAAGTATTTTCCGGTCAAAAGGATGAAGTCAAGTGAAGTGACGAGTCAGTCCAAGTCGAGTTGCAAATCTTTTTTGATTTAGTCAAATCTAATGCAGTGGCACTTTCAATTCCGTTGTATAGTGAACTATATAATGACAATAAAGACTATTTGATTTGATGTGATTTGATTAAAGTCATAAAATTTGTGGAAAAAAAAGGAAAAAATATCAATTGAGAACATTGACAGGAAGCAGAACCAGATCACAAGTGAGATGCAGTTAAAGCTTATTCTGATGCCAAGTGTGAACTGCAATCAATGTCAAGTGGATTAGAAACATCTGTATGAATCAAAGCACAAGACACAAGGTTAAAACAGGCCTGTCTATGTTGTTAAGATGGATTTCAGGGCAAATAGCTGAGATGGTTTGAAAGGGCTTAAGGTTGAGGGTGTGACGTTGTAGGGCTGGCGGTGGTCTGCTCCTGGACAGAGCAAATGGTAAAACTTGACGCCTCTCCATAACTTGTCTTTTGATCTTGCTAGTAAAGCCTGAAGGATGAACATTTAGGTCCCCTCCTCCCCTGTTTAAGGGCTCGGGTGGCCTGGCTACTGCCTGTCGTAAAATACAACCCACCAGAGAGAAAAACCAGAGCGCTCTGTGTATGTTTCTGCGTGAATTATGTACCTGTGTGTTTACACGTTCATGCTGTATGTGCGCAAGTATATACATGTCTATGTGTTTGCTTAAAGTGTGTGTGACTGTGAATGCGTGTATCCTTGGAAACTCCTAAGAGGAGAGGGATTGAGGAGTGCAGAGGATGGAAATAAAATCTAACTTTTTATAGGTTTAGAGTGGGAGCAAGTTGTCTGAGCAACTTTGTGTTCTCTCCCCATTTATTTCAGCATTGGTGTCTGGGAGTGTTGGACTAGACTAAACAGACGGGCCCTAACAAAACAGCAAAGGATAAACACTGGTCACTGGGGCTACAATAACACACAGCAGCCCCTTCTCCTTTTTAAATTAGTCCTCTCTGAGATGCCTTCTGGACCACACATAAAAACCAGGAAATAAAGGGTGGAGAACAGGAAAAGGATTTTTTTAATAACTGAAAGTTAGGGGTTTCTGCTTCTCTATGTCAAGAAATGGGCCTTTTATAGTATACTGCCCTACAAAGGCTAACTGCAGTAACTACGCAAAAGGTAAAACTGAGAAAAACTGCTTTAAAGTTTTTTAACATTTTTTTTAACTGGCCAGCCAAATGTGTTATAGGTAGGTAAGTGCTATGACACTTATTTCTACATGCATTGATGATGTAATTTTTATGCTCAAAAATCATGATGATTTATTTGACCTTTGACCCCAAAAACGTAGTTTCTGCATTGCTGTAAAAGGTTCTGATAGTAATCCAAAAACAGAGTGCAGTAACTATAATGTTGTTGTCTTCTTTCATCTTTTATATTTTGTTTTCAGTGAATAAACATTTTCAAATTGATTTTGTTATCAGTGTATTTAAAAGTGTTTAACAATTCTATCCAAAGATTTGATTATTTAAGACATAAAATTATAAAGAAATGATATATTTTAGTCTTCATATAATTTTATCTCAATTTTTTACTTCGTCACTATCTAGATAATAATTTCCCTTTCAAATAAACTTATAATTTCTATTATTTTTTATGTTTAAATCACTATACATATATATCCAAAGCAGACTGTGGTAAGTGCAATTACTGCTTGGTTTTGAGTTGGATTTTGTGGTTTTTATATCATTATTTCTCTAAAATAAAGCAAAATTTAAATCTAAAACTTTGTCACAACATAAAACAGACATCAATGAGTTCATTTTCAGTAATAACTCAATTTTGACCAAAAATGTAGTTACTGCAGTTAGACTTTGTAGGGCAGTATAGAGAGCAGGATATTACACTTTTTTAAAGCAGGTTAAAAAAAAGAGTGAGCCAGGATGTCTTTTTCTCTCAACAATCATCTGACAGAACATCTTATATACTTTATGAATATATGACCATTATCAACCATGTATGAATAGTATTTTGTCTTTTGTTCGTTTTTTTCAATACTCACTATGATGCCGGCGGTCCAAGGGTTAAGCAGGAAGAGGGCACAGACCAGAAAGGTGCAGGCGAGCACGACACTGATGGACAGGAGGAGCCAGTGGCGCAGACTAACATACTGTTCCCAGAAGAGGAAAGGGTAGCCGTTGGGGTAGGAGGGTAGGCCTTGTCGGCTGTAGTTGCCGCAGATTGCCCGCACGCTCTCGATGGCCTCCACAAACTGCGGTGTCTCCCGGAGCCCGTTGAGGTAGAAGGGGTACTGTGCGTATTCGATGGGCTCAGCAGCCGGGACTGGATGGACAGACAATGACAGTAATTTCTTAGAAATGAAAAAAGCAGCATAACTTAAATTTCAATAGGTGTAATCACCACATTGCCTATCATTGTTTATTAGACCACATGCAGCAGCTGATGATGATTCTGCTTTCAGGCACAGAAAGCAGAGGCCACACAGCCTTGCAGGATGATGACATTTCAATCCAGAGAAATAGATTACTGAGGAATATTAAGGAAGTGATCAGATAAATCAACAATGGCAACGATAACATCTGCAGATGGTATTTGTCCATTCTAATCAACTAACATTAGGTTCTGATCATTGAGTGTATCTGCAGAAATCATTTTTAGGCTCTTCAGCCAAACCACCAATATCAAGGCTTTCCCTCCCTCATCCGACTGCGTTCCAAGAGCAGCTACATCTGTGGGCGAATGTGTGTGTGTGTGTGTGTGTGTGTGTGTGTGTGGTGGGGGTGGGCGGAGCAGTGTGAAACAGAGCTCCATTGAGTCAAATCCAGCCAGTCTGTGGCCCAGCCTGGCTAATGAGGGCCTATCAGTTCCAGACACAGCAGAGTGTCAGAGCTAACGTTGATTCACAGTAATTACAATGTCAGAATCACCACCATTACCACACCCTAAACTTAGCACCGCCACATAAAGCATAATATAGATGCATGAACATGCATACCTGCCTGTCACTCTTCTATGAAGTTACATTTGGTGCAGTCATTCACAATTTCATGTATTTAACAACACATTGCTGCATATGGCAGATTAACTGCATTTCCAATTACCTATCCTTTTTCTTATAAAGTACATGTTTTGCATTGTTTAGTGTTGTGTATATTACACAGTGCCTGCAGGGTCAGACAGGAGCACTTGCTAACATGGTTTGGCCCATTATAATCTCAACTATAAATTTCCATCAAGACACCGGCTGGCTTTTGGCCAGCACAGATCTGCTCCGGGGGCTCCCGCACAGCCAAGCACTTCACGCTGCTTATCCAATCATATTCCCCCCCGTAAAGGACTTCCTGCTTGTTATCCAATTGTGCTTCCCACCCAAACCCAGTCTCTCCTTGTTATCCAATCATTTTCCTCCCCCATGGAGTACTTCCTGACTTGCACCAAATCACAGGCTAGAATCAAACAACAACATGACTGTACTTTTTTATGTGAGTTACAGTCTGTGTGTGTGGCGGGGAAATGAGAACAGGGTGTGTGTAGTGTTTGGGGTCACTGAGTTTTAATAATGTGTGTGTGTGTGTGTGTGTGTGTGTGTGTGTGCGTGTGTGTATGTGTATGTGTGTAATGCTAGGGCCCCATGGTAGCCAGGATTATAGCATTCACCACAGGCACCATTAGAAGAACCACAGTGAGCCGTGTCTTGGTCCTCAGCCTTGCAACCTGAGCTCACACATACACAAACGCACATGCACCGCAGTGGTACAGTAAAGTCTACTACCTCACTTAAAGCTAAGAGGCAGACAAGGAGAAATAACTCAAACCACAAGAGGTAAACACTACTCACATGTAGCAGCCCCTTTATGGAACCTAAAAAAAGTGGCAGCATATTTGGGCTCATAATTTCAGTAAATGCAATTTGTTCAGCTGTACCGTGTAGTAGGTACGAACTTTATCATTTCAAATTATGGAGCAAACGTTATTATTGACATTTCCTTCCTTGCGTCGAAGCAAAACTTCATTCCATTACACTATAAAGTTTCCCGTTTTTAATTCTGGCATATGTTGTGGACAGGCTGACTTACTGCTGAGGCGTGTCTCGGGCATGGAGTCCGTACGGTCGTGGAGCCACTCAGGAGGGTGTGGGCGAATGTTGGCCTGTGAGGCGGCGTAAGCCACTGGATCGTTGCTCACCCAGGCAGTTAGGTAGATGTAAAAAGCCCCAGGGTTAATGATCCCATCTGCATCCACCAGCCTCTGACGAGTCAGCTGCAAAACAAAGAAATTAAATAAATTAATGATGGTACCATAATTACTAATATGAGGTTTTGTTGTTTTTTTCTTTTAGGTCACATACTTGCATGTATGTGAATTAAATTAGGGCTACATTGTGCTTTGAAATATGAAAATGTAATAATCAGCAAATGGAAAAAGTGCAATTAAGGTGAAAAAAATAGGTGGACCTTGCATAGGAAATCATATTGCGGTCGTTAAGAATACATTGGACATGAAAAGGTATTGTGGAAAAAGGACATGTTGAACCAAAACATTGCACAGGTGAGCTGACCACAGAAATGCTTACTTACACACATGCATGAGTGCAAGAGAACGGAGCAGCTTTCAAAATAAGAGTCAAATATTAGTCTCTCTCTCTTTCCAACCAAAGAAAAATCAACAAGTCAAACACTGGTCGTCTTTCTGAAAATTCCCGTACTTCTCATCACAGCTTCCCAGAATTATCATGCCACATTAAAACATGGAAAATGTTGAATCAGCTTCTCCCTTTACATACAGTAGATATTGGCTGGCCAACCTCAGGCCCGATGTCCTGACCACTCTGAATACATTTCTGAAGGAAGCCTTGCAGCACTTTTCTGTCAAGAAGCAGCTGTGGAAGATGAATGTCTTAATTCTAACAGTGGGAAATGCACTAGTCTATTGACATATGTTGAATGAGACACACTCTAATCTGGCATTCTGGTTAGTGTATTGTTGCTTAAGGCTATATTATGATTTACTGAACTTTTTTGACATCTGTTGGTATGTTGGTAGGTTGGAACTATTGGATGGATTGCTATGAAATAGACATTTATGGTGCACATATGATGAGTCCTAATGACTTTGGCTATCCCTTAATATTTCTTCTTCAGCCAGCATGAGACAGACATTTGTGGTTTTGAGTAAAATTGCTCCACAACTATTGGATGTATTGCTAAGAAATTTGATACAGACATTCATGTCCCACTAAGGATATATTTTTAATAACTTGGTGATCCTTCTATTGTTTATCTGTCAACATAATCCTTGTGAATTTAGGACTCTGGGAGTATAGATACACTATTAACATGGCTGTAGATTTAGTTTTAATCATGTCCAAAATATAATAACATTTGTACCAAGCCACTTACTAACCTTGTAGTTATTTTCAGTCTTATGTTACAAGTCTGTATAGTTAACCTCCTGACATCCACCCACTATGAATAAGACCAATCCCAGACTTTGTGTTTCTGTCTGGTTGGAGATTGCTCTTTTTGTGACGGCTGTGGTCAAGACAAGAATGACTGTCTCGCTCAGGGGCCATTTACTTTCGCCCTCCCATGTGGAACCAGAGTGTATCCTAGCATTGCTACCTCCTGAGAGGTAAAACCATTAGTGCACACCGCTCTGCCACTCTCCCTTCTAGGAATCATAAATCATTCCTTCACTGAGGCAGGGAGAGTTTTGGGGGTGAAGCTGGACTCATGGGGTTAGGTGGATGAAGAAAGGAGTAGGGTTTTTTTGTGATGGGGGGTGGGGAGGGAAAAATTGCTTGAGTTAGCGTAACAATAAAAAAATTGGCTGGAGTCCCTGAGCGCGTCTGTGTGCAGTTAACCTGGTTGTTAACACTGAAGGAAATGCCACCCAGCAAATGGAGTAGAGCTATAAAAATAACACAACATCTGTACAAATGTTGCTCACACTTGCTTCTCTTGACCCCTACGGGTACCCAGAATGCCCGGCGCCACAGACCAACCCAGCCCTGAGAAGAAAAGAGCTCTTGATAGTGTTAACATGGCCTTTGTGAGCATTTTCAAACTTTATACCTCCTCCCTCTCTCCATATCCACCTCCTTCTGTATCACTCTCCAAAGCTTCATCTTTCTATTGCTTTATTTTTAACCCCCCCCCCAACCACACCCACACCCACACCCACACACACACACACACACACACACACACACACACACACACACACACACACATGAGAAAACCAGCTCCCATACGACTCCCAGGCCATGAGGAATGAATGGTCGCCCAGCACAGAGGGAAATGTTAGCAGCAGCAGATCAAAGCCAGAACACCTCTGCACAGATCCATGGAGTGGCATATCAAAATAAAACATCTAGCTTTGCAATTTGCCAGGGTTGGAAAAGATCTGGTCCTCATTTTGAGACACAGCTACTGCTCTAAGTGCACGCACAACAGACAAAAGTAGAACACACACTCAAAACATACAAATGCACACACAGAGCTGCCTCAAAGAAACCACGTGTTTCAGCTCCCCTCATTGAAAGAGGACACAGCAGTGGAGCACGGAGGGAGGGAAAGGGAGGAAGGAAGGGACGGAGCAAGAGAGAGAGCAAGAGTGGTAGTGCGAGCAGGAGTTAGTGAAGGAGAGTTGGAGACAGAGGGGGGGGTGGGGGGTGGGGGGGGCAAGAAAGAGAGCTGGATTCCAGAGGATCTGGATTGAATTTAACAGCGGGATACGCAACAACTGTATGTCTTCAAGCTGTCACGGGAAGCCCAGGCAGCTCTGCTGGCGGCCCCCACGCCTCACGGCAAATACACTTCCCTCACAGGCACAGGAAGTGAAGTCACAGGGCCGCACACCAGGCCTGCCTCTGCTTCCTGTTGGCTAGTGCACGGGATGGGAAGAGAAGTGTGCTGCTGCAATTGAGCTCAATGGGAAAGGGTAAAAGCCAAAAACAAAGAGCTAAGAGCAGCGGGGGATAAAGCTTTCATGCTGTAGACATGCAAGACTTGAACACAGACTCACACACAAATCATAAACATAAATAAACACAAGACACAGCGGAGCTGTATGTCAAAGTTAATTATCTTTGAGGAAAATGATCTCAGTGTTGAGAGGGACCTGGCTTGTTTTGTGTTTGGAGGTTTCAGAAATCCTGGCCAAGAATTTTGTTTTTATATATCTCCAGTCCCTTATCTTTTGTTTGTGCTGTCTCCTGCCAAAGAATGCAGCCGTGCATCTATGCATGTTGTTTTTTGGAGGTGGTACTAAACTAAAAACGGTGTGCCATGCCCTGCTGAAGCTGGAGCAGGGACTGACTTCAACAGCTGATCTAGACTTTGTAAAAAGATTAAGATAATTACTCGTCTTATAGTCACACAGCAGTGTGGGTTAAAGCCCTTTTAAAATCAAAATAACTGTCACATTACTTTGAGAGGGACCTGATATTTAAATGCAGCAAGTCAAATTTCTCTGGCACACTAACCTAAAAAGTTAAACTGATTGAGCTGCACAGTGAGGCCAAGGAGCTCAATTCATCATATCAAAATATGCAACAAATGTGCAAAAACGTTTTTCTTAAGTTCATGTTGACTATTCTAATTATTTTGTTACCACAGGGCTGCAGAATCCAGGCAAATTATTTATAGACGCATTGGGAGCTCTGTGCGTTTCTCTGTTGTGCACCACTCAGCCTTCCAACTTCTCATACTGTGAACTGTGTCTAGAATCACTAACAAAGTGTCAAACTTAAAAGGCCTGATGCTAAAGAGAGACATCTCACTGTCAAGTCCCTGCATGCATGTGCATCACACACGCACACGTACACACACACACACACACACACACACACACACAGAACTACCAAGTGGGACAAATGGTTTAAATGAAGAGTTAATAGGTTTTTCAGAGGCAGGCTGCAGCCCCAGTGAGAGCTTTAAATTCCTGGGCTCGGTAAAGTCATCACAGAGAGAAAAAGACAGACAAAAAGAGAGAGACAGTTTTTAAGCCGGGTGTGGCTCTTCTAGCCCCAATCATGCATGACAAAAAAATGTATACATGCACATACAAAAGTACAAAACAGATTTCTGATCAGATCAGATCAGATCACAGTCCATGTAATACAGACTGTATACATGTCCTCATATCTTAGCTTTGCATCATTTTTAACAACCGACATGGGCTTAAACACTTAACATACCAGGTTGAAGTTGATGGGCTTGTCCCTGCGTCCTGTTTGCACCAAAAGCTTGTATGCCAGGACACCATCATCAGAACCATTCCTGTAGTTGTTGAGGGTGATGCGACCAGCCTCCCAGTCCTTGTCAAAAGCCTGCTGGAGACCTACAGGAAACCACAACAAGACAGAATGGTTAGATGTGGATGTTTGGAAAGGTTACATGCCCTGTTATCTTCATTATTCCTCAGCAACACACTCATAAAGCCAACTTCAAAAGGAAACACAACACACAACAACCCAACGCAGGACAAGACAATATAACACAACACTGCAACCTAACCCCAACCCTATAATAAGCCTGATTGATTTAATATGATAACTTGGTTCCATTCTCAACCACCAAACAAGACTTCAAAAGCTTAAACTGTGCTGCTTTTGATTCAAAGCCGTCATTAGGGAATATATCAGTAACATGTGTCTCCTTTTCTATACTACTCTCTAATCCATATCACTCCCCTCCTCTCGGCTCTCCCCCACAGCCCATGCTGTGGTCCGTCTGTGGGAGATGTTGTTTTGGGTCTCGTTCCTTGGCCTGTCTGGCTCCAATTTGTCCCACCATTGCAGAGAGCAATATCAGACACAGTTCTCTCTCTCTCTCACCCACACACTCTCTGTGTGGTTCCCAGCCGGCTCACACACAGACTCACACAATGTGTTTTATCGTCAGTGAGGGCGCTTCCTTGCTGAAAATGAGCCCGTTCCTGGATTAAGGTTGGCATGTGTTATATAATATACTTGTTCAGTGGCACTTTACACTTCTTAGGAGCTGTCAGTGCTGGGTATACAACCAGTAACACATCCTAAATTAAATCCTGCCATCATACAAAATGAAGTAAAGGTGGGGTGTTGTGCTTGTTATGTGCGAAATTCTAATAGTAATATATTTTAATGAAAAGTTACAAAAACTAGCAGTACTAATATATATGTATACATTATGTGTGTCAGCTTGCGCTGTCAACATCATCTGCAACTTTCTCTATTGCCAAATGTTCTAATACTTGCCCGAGGCCAAGTATAAAAATATGGCCTCCCACTTAGTCCTCCTCCATCAGGCCCACTATTGAAAGACACAAGTGATTTTAATCAGGCTACTGTCCGTGTCCATTTTGCAATCCCACCTACTTCTGAACTCTAGCCCAACATCTTGTTTCCTGCAGCTTCATGTCAAAACACAGAAGAAAAATATGATCTCAAAGCGGTTTCATGAGAAAGGAAATTACTCCCATGCCAGAAGTATCTTGAATAGTAATGTTAAATGTAGCATTAATAACAAATTCATCTGTGACATCAATATTAGGGTAAAATTTGAGTGATCTAACACGGACTCTGACTCACACAGCTACATCAGACCCAAGCAAAGACTTTTCCTTGGTGCGACCCAATCCAGTTTTGGTCTGGTTGGGGCAGTAGTTATATCCATCTATCCATTTTGTGTAACTGCTTATCCTATTCAAGGTCACAGGGGACTGGAGCCAATCCCAGCTGACATTGGGTGAGAGGTGGGGTACACCCTAGACAGGTTGCTATGACATTAGTCTATCACAGGACTGACACAGAGAGACAGACGACCACAAAACAAGCAATTTAGAGCCAACCATGAACATAACCTGCTTGACCATGAAAGGAACCAAAATAAACTACACACCGAAGCTAGCCTGGGTTTGAACCCAGAACCCTCTTGCTGTGCGGTGACCAAGCAGCAACCTCTAAACATGAAGCCAATGTGGAAGTGCCTTGAACCGGCATTCTTTTTAATGGCCAGCAGAGGGCTACACAAAGAATTCAAATGACTTTACTTCTCACTTGATTTTTTTAAAAACTCAATGACATGCTCCTAATCAGTTTCTGGTCTTAATCACTATGTTCAAGACACTTCAATACTGTGTGTATTTCTTTTGACCTGTTCAGTGTTTTGTTGTACTAAAAGACATTCTGAGGAGTCAGTTGTTAGCTAACCAAGCTAGCTCCAAAAGAACAAGATGGTGACAGCCAAAATGCCAAACTCCAAAGCTTCAAAACCATACTCCACAAACTAATGGGTGACATCACAGTTCGTTTGTCTACTTCATTTA
The DNA here is from genome assembly GCF_030273125.1 of Centropristis striata. Taxonomy (NCBI): domain Eukaryota; kingdom Metazoa; phylum Chordata; class Actinopteri; order Perciformes; family Serranidae; genus Centropristis; species Centropristis striata. The sequence continues at coordinate 21,418,291 of NC_081523.1, forward strand.
GTCAGTGGGTGTGAGCCAATCTACTTTTGGTCTAGTTGGGGAATTAATTATAGCTTAATTTTACCTTGCAGCCAGTCCCTGAAGTAGTGAAGCCACATGCGAGGCAGCTGTCCGTTGTCCTCTTTCAGCACATATCGAACAGTGTGGAACCTCAGGTGGAGCTGGTGCAGCAGAGATTGTTTTTGGGCGTAATCAGCCCGCTGCGTCACCACGTACATGTTGTAGAAGGAGAAGAACTTGAACTGAGCACCGATGAAGTCATACTCGCTGGTCTCTCTTGGCACGATGTCCGTCAACTCTAGGCCATCCCTCACCTGGGTGGTCCCGTATAGACTGACTCCCAGCAGTAGGAGGAACAGCACAATCACAACCACCTGGAAACAGAAGGATAAAGATGGATCTTCATCAATAAAATCACTGTACAGAGTGAGGCCAGGACAGCATCAGCTTACATGAATTGCTGCTCAAACCATGTTGCACATTCTGCACAACTGATCGACAAAAAATGTGGATAAATTACAAGGTGGATGTTAGCAACATATTCCAAATGTTCACTGGAGGAATTTTTTTTTGCAAAACTCCCCAAAAGTCTACATTTTAAATAGCCTGAAACAAGGCAGACTTTGGTTGTGATGGCCAAAAATAAGAAAAATAAGATGTTGGTTGCAACGAACCAGGATTTTCCTTTAAGTAATTCAGCAATAAGAGGAGTACTGGATTAAGGCATTAGAGGAGTGCATGAAGCAATTTGGCTGTATAGAGAAACATCTGACAGTGTGATGAAGAGACCAAGAGTTTCTAATAATGTCAAGTACAGGCCACTAGATGATTTCAGTTCTGGAGGGCTTAGAGGCGACTGCCCACCCACTAGACTGAGGTCAGACTGTGTGTGTATGTGTATGCTTGTATGTGAGTCAGATAGGACATGACCACAACCTCCACCCCAGATTTCCTGCTGCTATTCATTCTGGTGACTAACCCTCCCTTTCAAATTATCACCACAGTGAGTCAGCATGAAGCCTTACCTCACACAGAAGCACAGTCTTTCTCGACATCGTTTTTCTACACAAACAAACAGAGAAACTTAGCTCACCTTTGTGGTGGGCTGCAGAAGGAACGGAGCGTAGTGCCTCTCAGCAAAAGAGGACAGGGTCCAGCGGGAGCAGGGGGGGTCAAGGCAGCGCAGGCCCAGTGAGCCGTCTCCATACTGGGACAACAGGTCCCGTGTGGAGCTGTTGTTCTCTGGGCCCTGGGCAGCCGATGAGGCTGCATCACCCTGAGGAACTGAGTTAGCACTTGAAGTCGGGGCAGCAGGAGGAGGTGCAGGATGATGATGGGAGAAGACGGCAGAACCTCGAGATCCCCCATTATTTCGGCTACCACTGTTGTTGTTGTTGAGATTACCGTGACTGCTGCTGCTGCTCCTGCTGCCGCTGGCGTTGGCGTTGCTGCTGTAATACTCATTGTTGGGGTTGCTCCTAGTCGGAGCAGGGTTCATGGGCTGCACCGAGATCTGGGATCTGGGCTCGGCAGTGGTGTAGAAGGCCTGAGTCCGGGGGTCGTACTCTGTCCTGAGCTGCACCGTGGACTGCATGGTGATTTGGGTCTGCTGGGCAAAGCCGTGGCTGCTGTAGGAGGGAGGGGGGCTGCTGTAGCTCGGGGGAGGTGTGCGATATGAGGGAGGAGGGGTATGGTAGGATGGGGGAGGGCTGTAGCGACTCCCATCTGCTCCATCCAGGTACGCATGAGGCTCGATCTGGATCACACGATTGGCACATGGACTGAAGAGATAAACACAGTGGAGAATTGTCAGACTATGGTGTCAAAGAAAATATATGGAGGGACTAAAAGCGGATAATTTTTGAGAAATTAGTTCTAATATTGAAACTCTCAATATTATGGTATTCTGAAACAGCTTGAGATTCAGAGGGTTAATTCAGTTAAAAAAATATTTTATTAGCCCCATGTTATTGTGAATCTTTTCTTTCTCTCTGCTAACAGCATGAAATATCGAGCTGAGACCCAACGAGGGAATTTAATAGTGTGTGTGCACATCTATATGATCGGCGTGCCAACAAGCATGCCCAGACTGGCAGGCAGACTGGTTAAGTTTAATAAAGACTGTGACAGATAAACAGACAGTCAAACAACAAAGCAGCCAGACAGAAAACAGACAACTTAGGCAGTAATTAGGTTGTGACTGTGGGGGATTACAGTGAAGATATCTCAGAGATAACTCTGTGTGAAAGTTATTTATCATCAGATCAGAGATCAGAGGAAAACATAAAAGGAAGAATTACTCAACAGAAGAGCAATAACTTCATCATGAATGAAAGAACTTCTTTGTGTACGTCTGCATGGGATTGTACACACACCTGTAGAAGCAGCAGAAAATGTCGAAACGTCTGTCTTCTCGTCGGTAAAGGTCCATGCTGAGGATGGCGGGGAAGATGAGTAGCACCATGGCAAAGTTAAACACCACCACCACTGCAGCCTGTAAGAAACACAGTATGTTATTTCATTGAAAAGATTGTGTTTATCAAGGAACTGGATAAGGTTTATTTATTAATTAATTGTATAGTATACAGTTAAGAAGTGACGGAGACGACAAAGTAGGTGGCAGTATAAAAACTTGTGGTGGAATGAAGTCTAAAGCAACTGGGGCTTCAAATAAGGGGTTGAATATGTTTATAATCCAATGTAAACAAAAATAATAATAATAATAATAATAAAAACTAGTGCCCTAAAGAGATACAGATAGCAACAGAGTACAGTACTTTATCTGATACATTTTTTATGCCCACTTCATTCTACACTTTCAAATGTTTAGGTGTCATCTTGGCACACTGAACTTGCTCAACTTAACCACATCACAAACTGTATGCATTGAAGCTGCTGCAATAGTGGGTCACAAAAAGTTGCAATAAACTGTTTGCAGTGATTGGCTGGGAGCAAAAAAAATACAAATAGTATTTTTTTCTAGATCTGGGTAAAGAAGAATCAAATTGAAGGATAAGTTATTGTCTGACTGGAGATATTTCAATACGATGTGATACTGGGTTATTTCTGGCAATGCCATAAAGGTATCAATTACTGAAAACTCAGCCCTTGAAGACAATTTTTCCAGCCCAAATCCTAATGTAAAAATGTAATCAACTGTAATGAGAGTTTTTTCTCAAAATATATCTCTGCAACCCCATTCATATACACAAGTTCCAAACTGCAAAAATGATTGTGAAGATGTTGCATGACCTCAAAGAATAATTGTCTCTTAACACAAACACTGAAAATACTTAAATAAACACAATCTGAATAAGCTGCCATCAAGGGAAAAAAAACTGCCTTTCAACCCAATTTCTTTCAAGACAAAAACACTGAGTGTGCAGAGAAAAGTGAGGCTTGTGTGCGTGTATGTGTGTGTAATAGAAGCCAGTGCAGTGTTGTGGTTAAGTATTTGAAGGTGGTGCACTGGAGCAGAGGGTGGGGGTTGGGGTTAGGTTGGGGCCCTGCCCAGAGTAAAATCTGGATCTTGTGTAGTTGCCAGACCACTACACACACGCTTGCAGACACACACGTACACACAATCCAGTGTGTGTGCCAGACCACCCAAGGAGCCAGAGGCCCGCGGGGCCTGAGGTGATGAGCAGGCGCTGCGGCTGTACAGACAACACACACCCCTTACACACTCACAAAGAAAAATGCACATACACACACATATCTACTGCCAGCTTAAAAAACTGTGCAGCCTCCTACTTAAACCACACCTTAACACCAACCAGACACACACACACACACACACACACACACACACACACACGCACACACGCACACACACACACACACACACACACACACACACACACACACACACCCTCATTCCTCAGCTCACAACTCAAGTCAACAAGTGAGAGAAATAATGTGAGAGAACAAGAGAGACGAAGAAGCCTCTTCTCAATTGGCCCACTAACGTCCAGGCAGATACAGTTTGACTCCACTCGCAGTCACACTCACACACACACACACACACACACACACACACGTAGTGACCGCAAGCTGACCCCAGAGTGGGAAGATTTATCACCACATCTGTCCTCGGCGCATGAATGTGTGTGTTCCTGTGTGTGTTTTTGTGTTTTTATCTGGATTCCTGATTCCTGTTTTTTGGTTCACACTGATGGAAGGAAACGAATGAGAGACATAACAGAGGAAAGAGCGAAAGAGAGAGAGAGAGGAATCCGTTGAGGAATGGACCACAGGAAGTGCTTAATGCTGATAAAGAGACAAACACGCGCACATACTTACACACATCTCCATGAGGCTGAGAGATGCGTACGGCTGATTGTGGTTGTGACGTGTGTATGTGTGTATGTGTGTGTTCCATAATAAAAGATGAGTATCAGCATGATTGTCTGCATCACTGCAAGTCTGCCCTCCGCCAGTCACAAAACCACAAGTGCCAAGTATGCATGCTATGTGCATGTGTGTGTGTTATGCATGTGTGTGTGGCTGTCTCCAAGTGTGTGTATTTGTGTGCATAAAACGAGGCTGCATGGATTAGACCCATGGGGTAAATGGATCATGTTTGACAGACTCGCTGTACTAAAGCCATCTATCCACACATGCTAATATTGTACTCAGTGTGGCGACATCTTGCCTCACTGTGTGTGTGTGTGTGTGTGTGTATAAGGGAAAGTGTGAGTAAGATGGACAGGAGGTGGTATATATTCAGTACTTTTTTTACAATCTAAACTAACTTTTTAGTAGCTGGTAGCCAACAAACTGTAAACTTTCAATGTTTTCCTCAGAAGATCTTAAATAGGACTACACAATTAAGATTTTACTTACTTTCTTTACAGTCTTTCACCTCAATGCTGGTTTTATACTGGGACAAATTCTCTGATTTTCCCCAATGCAATACATGGTGTGAGTGCAGGGATCACACTGATGCTCTCTTCTTAGTAAGGCTACCGCTGACCCACACCAAGTGAACCTTTACACTTACATCGTATTTACTTTTACTTTACGTATTTACTTTTGTTGCATCAACAAATGACAAGACTGCGTTTCAACACATGCTTGTGTCTAGATCGAAGAGGTGGAAAAAAATGTATTATAAAAAGAATCAGAACTGAGTAAAACCCACTGAACCCCCAACCGCCATGCAGTTTGAAAGGCATGTTTTTTTTGTTTTTTTTAATTACCAGAATTACACCATTTATCATAAAAAAAAAATAAAAAATAAAAAAAAATTAAATGATCACCTGATTTTTTACTTTCCAACAGTCCTTGAACAAATCATGTGTGCCAAAGCGTTAAATAGTAATCTTCAACATTTCTAAAAATGTATTTCATTTACATGTCTTATTTAAAATTTCACAAAAAAATACAGTTTGCATGTATTAAAAACACTTGACTTGGCTGAGATGACAAATGTTCAGTAAAACTTTGAACTACAGGCTGTCTACAGGCTTTCCCCCAATATTGGTAACACTCTGTATGTAAATTCAATTTAATTCCAATTTTTATAAACTAAATTATCAAAGAAAATAAACTTTTTCTTAATACTGTGTTATACTACACAAAAGACGTTCTTCAAGCGTCATTAAAAGCTATTGTCTCTTCACTGAAGTACTGTGATTGAGTGAACGTTTGTATGAATTAACAATTCAGTGCTTATTTGGAGGCATATTCTCAGACTGACAGACGTCTCTTTCTGTCCCGGTTTTCACTGTTCTGGTGACGTCTTTAATTACTGACATATGTTAGAGAAGTCAGAGCTCCCCTCTGCCCCCCACCTTAACACACAGAGATTCAGACACACACACACACACACACACACACACACACACACACACACAGACACAGACACACACACAGACACACACACACACACACACACACACACACACACAGACACAGACACACACACACACACACACAGACACAGACACAGACACACACACAGACACACACACACACACACACACACACAAACAACTAGACCATTGCTTTGCAAAACCTCCCACACAGATAGGCCTACTACAACTCACCACACTCACACATGCGCAAGAGCGTAAGGAAATGCAAGTACGCACACACACACATGCAGAGGGATTCAGTTACATGGATCTCAGCCACAATCTGGACAGACACCGGGCCCACCACTAAAGAGCCTCAAAGAGGGAGGGAGGGGGCTGGATGGATTTAACAATACACACACTCCACACACACATGCACACACATACACACACTTTCAGTTTGATGAAAGAAATCAATAAAACAACTGTCTGGAGAAATCTGGAGCCAATGAGAACTGGAACAGGACTATTAGTACGAGAGGGGCCCCACACGACTGAGCTCTCCTCTCTCTTTCTCTCTCACACACACACACACACACACACACACACACACAGACACACACACCGATAAACACACACTCAGTAGCCGGCATACCTGCAGAGAAAAGGCTCTGAGCGCTGGTATGGGGATGAGGGCCGCCATGAAGAATGCTGTGACGTTACTGATGGAGGTGAGAGCCACGCTGGCCCCTGTCCTCTTCAGACACTCCCCTGTACGGTCCTGACAGAGACAGAGAGGCAGATGAAAGGAAAAGCAATGAAACTCAACTCTTTTGATCAGATTGTAGCCAAAGGCAAACATGTAATACTTGAGATTATGTACAATTATCATAATAGTGATATGACTGACAGTGATTGCAGCATTTCTTGAAGCCCTGAAGTGCTCTTAGAATAATCCACCTGGGCCTGTCTACTTTTGTTTGAAGAATAAAGGTAGATAGAACTAAAGAGCATTATGATACACTGCCCATGAACACAATAAATTCTTAGTGTAATCATGACTGCTGCTTGACTTCTTTATTCTATTTACTCTATTTATTTAGAGATAAGCATCCCCGGAAGGTTTGGCGGCAATTGTGTGAAGATTTGAGGACGTGCAGGACCACACAGGGAGTGTTTGCAGGTGTGTGCATCTTTGAGTGTGTGTGTGTGTGTGTGTGTGTGTGTGTGTGTGTGTGTGTGTGTTTGTTTGTGTGTGTGTCAGACAGGAGAGATCAGGTTCAGCTCTGTTTAGTTTTCATCTCAGCCACACAAAGGAAGCTGGGGGATGAGGGAGGCATAGAGACGAGGGCTAGAAGGGGGAAAGCAGGGGAAAACAAAAACAAGCAAATACATGCCTGTGTTTTCCCCCCTCTGGAGATGGAAAGTTATCCTGCTCCACAGAAAAACACACACACACACAAACACACACACACATACACATACCCACATGAGGTTGCAGAAATATACTCTTTATTTACACTTTTCTAAACTTTGGTTTCAGACCTTTTGGTGTCTTTAATCCATACGATCTGCTTGTGAGGAAATGTTTGATTTATGATTTAATATAGACTGCAATGGTTGCTGTTCTGATTTTTTGAAAAGAGGAATATATTTAATACGGAGCACTGCTTAGATAATGGGGAGTGTGTGGCACATAGGTTGTTAGATGCTACATCACAGGCACAGACAGGCTTTCACACATTCCTCTATGGAGGAGATAAGAACGCAGAGGGGTAAGGAACAGTGTGGATGTTTGCCTCACCTCGAATGGGATCCTCTTGTTCTGTCCGGTCTCACTGAAGGCATGAGCGAGGAGGAAGACATCATCCACTCCAACCCCCAGAGCCAAGAAGGGTAGCACCTGTGAAACACACACAAAGGTTAAAAGCCAGTGACACATGTTAAAAACAGTTTTAGTCGTTTTTAGCGAATATACAAAATGTTACATGTTGAAAGTATTTCTCTAGTGATTTAGCATTTTTGGGTCAAAGGCAGCCAAAAAATTATAAACATTAGATCGTATTGTGCTGAAGGGGAAGTTTAGATTTTAATTCTAATCTATAGCCAGTGTAATAACTACAGTAGATCGCAGTGAGCATACCCAAGGATTGTTATTGTGTGACTTTGATGATTCTACCTAACCCTTTAAAATACCAAAGTCACACAACAACAAAAACAAACTAAGTAAACCAGCAACGCATGTGTGCTGTGACGTAAAATTGCGTTTTTTGCCATTGAAGTCTGGTGGCTTTGTAGCAAGCATAGATAATGGCTTCAGTGCTCCCAGCACTCATTTAACCCATTTAGGCCTAAAACTCCTGGAAAAAATGCCTGGAAAACCTATGGGTGATTTTGAAAGAACCCCCTAAGACCTGAAGTTTTTCTGGAAATTCAACAGAAGAGTTTTCAGCAGATAGAAATGAAATTCAAAAAGTATTTGAGAGCTTATACCCGTGGCTTTCATGAGAAGTTGAGTTTATTTGTCCAAACCTTCAATTAAGTTTTTTTTTTTTTTAAATCAACAAACTCAGCAAATGTTACATTTGACTGAATAAAAATCCTATGCATAATACTAATACATGCCCATTAGCAAGATGCAAACATGATATGACCATTGGAAGAAAAAGACATAGTTCCCATTAGCCTACTGTAATAAAAAAAAAAAATAATAATAATAATACGTTTTATCTATATTGCACTTCTCAGGGTACTCATGATCATGATTTCTTATATAATCATCATAATCAATTAGTATTATTATTGTTATTATCTCCAGATGGCCACAAATCTGTCTGTTCTTCGGTGAAAATATGTCGTCTAAAAACATATTCCTCATCCATAAATCCCGGTCGATTGTTTCTGAGGGTTCAAAGTCCGGATCAGCAATAAAATCGCCAGGGCTGTTTTCATCAAGATTGCTTCCGTCACTTACTTCTGAGCTCCCTCCGCTATAGTCGTCTTCCGCCATGATTTCAAAGTTCTGGAAAAGTCCAATGTTGCATTGCGGCACTCCCGCATGTATTCTGATGCATTTCATTGGCCAAGAGACCGAAAATAGGTGGAAAAAAAACTACAAATACTACAAAACGACGTATCCGCTTTCCCAGCCTTAATGGTAGAATAACGCAACAGCGCTCCCGGTTTTAATGGTAGAAATGCGATAATGCTTTCCCGGCTTAAATGGGTTAAACAGAGCTGTGTGTTGGCAAGGTAAAGGTCTGAAAATATTCTAAATATAAAATACACTCAAACTGATATTCACAAAACTGGGTGCGTGCTACTGTAGGTAGTACAATGACTGTGGATAAGTACCTCATACAAGTCCACTTATATACTAACTAATAAATCTGATCTATCCCTTTAATCATTACATCAGATCAGTATGTGCCAGTGGTATGTGTGAGTTACCTGTGTGGTTGCTGCATTGAACGAGATGCCCAGGAGAGAGCAGAGACCCAGTCCAGCTGCCACAGACAGTGTCACCAGCAGGACGCCCGCCAGCCCAACAGCTCCCTGAGACTTGGCACAGTCCCACCGTAGCATGGTCAGACACGCATAGGCCAGCTAGGCACAAACAAGTAATCCATTCATCAATCAACCTGTGCGTGTGCAAGTCAAACATTAAACATCACCCTCCTCTTTTAACTTCTGTTTTCTTCAATCCAAGCCTTTTTACAAAATGTACAAAATTCTGTGTCTTTTCTCACCATCAGCAGGTATCCACTGGCCACACGGATGACACTGATGTCAGAGAAAGACTTGAGAATATCTTCCAGAGTGGTGGTGGTGAAAGACAAGACCTTCTGAGACGAATTTGCTGCCACACTCTGCAGCACCGCCTACAGAGAGAGAGGTACACAGAAACAGGTATGTTGTAAATAGAGAGGAAAAGCAACATTGTAAATTACTGAGGAGAAGAAACAAACCCATAGAGATAATTCATAGAGATGAATGGAATCAATCTTGAAACTTACAATGCAATTAAAAAATTTGGAATGTCCCAACTTTTTGGGAATCAGGGTAATAGGCTACTGCTTCATTTTTCTTTCTCAAAGGTTTGTTTTTTAACTAAATCAGTGCAGGACTCTTCAAAATAAAGGCCAATAAAATCATCTCTTCCCCATCATATTCTTGCTTTAATATAGTTCCAACTTACACCAATTTGTCATGCAAAACCAATACAAACTGCCTGATTTCCAGAAGCAATCTCAACACAACTTAAATGTGCATTGCTGAAGGAAACAGGTGCATTTCACTGATTCAATAAAAGTTGTACCTCAGATGACAGCTAAACTGGGCTTCCAAGCTGTTTTCTAGCCTGTTTGTTAAATAACATATTATATACAGTATTCCTCGAGGTATAGATTTAGTAAGTCTCACTTTCTGTGTTTATGAAAAAATCGCGGCCCTAAATAATGAGCTCTGCCTCTGTTGTCTGAGGTATTTGGGAGAATCTGCAGACAGTACCATGACCCATCGTCTCCCTCTCTCACTATCTCAGTGCAGACAGATGGCTTCAACATTGAAGTGCAGTTACTGCTCAGTGGGGAGCAATGCTGGCTGACACACATTAGGAAACACACACTAGATCACACACACACTCGCACCCACGTGTGAACTCGCACATGTGTCAGGCACATACCGACATGCATGCACATACTATTCTCACAGACACGCCTAACTGTGCGTAACACACACACACACACACAAACACATATACACACACACACACACACACAACACACAACACACACACACAAATCTGGCATCTTTTACTTCTTTTATTATTGCCATTGAAAAAAAAAAGACTGTATTCAAATAAACAATTGCACCGCTTTTCTATCTATAAGTGATCTCTGGGCTCCAAGATGAATTGCACACTCACACACTCACACACACACACACACACACACACACACACTCACACACTCACACACTCACACACTCACACAAGGTCACACCATGTCGAACAGAGGTTGGGGCCCCCAAAACAAAGACCAGATGATGTCACACATGAGCCACCAATGGGGCCACAGCTGGGAAAGCGATTGTGTGTGAACTTTTGAGTGTGTTTGCATGTGTGTTTGTACGCGAGTTAAAGAGAGAGAGAGAGTAAGAGCGCGGGAGAGAAAGAGAGAGAGAGATATCCAGCACTCCCTTAATGTATTCCAGACATGCTCACCCTGTTGCTCTATTGCTCCTCTCTACTGAGCAATGAGAGGAAAGCTTTAGCCCTTTACCACACACCAACAGTGGTTCTAGTATCTATCAGGGGCCCAGGCTTTGGATGGGGCCTTTCCATGTTCACCTGTATCCGGTTGGTGATTTACAATGTGGTTGTAGAGGATTTAGGGTAGATTTCTTTTTTCTTTTCTGGATCACTCTCTCTCTTTTTTTCTCTCTCTCTCATTTTTGAGTGCTTTGGCCCTTACCTCAGAGTATTTCCTCTGCCAGGCTTCCAGTATAGCTGCAGCCTTTTCTTCATTCCAGTTGATGTGGGAAACCTCCTCGTAGCCCCGAAAGTGCTCAAACATCTGCTTGGGAGTCATCAGCTGGAACATGGTCTGTAAGGCCTGGGCACTGGAAAGGAGGGAAGGAGGGAGGATGGCAGAGTGCGAGGGAGGAAAAGGGGAGGAGAGGATGGAAAGGATGAAAGAGGGAGAACAAAGAGAGGTCAATGTGGAGCAAGCCTTCACTAATAACAGCATGATTAAACAAGAAGATCAGCAAGGTGTTGAGCAGTTACACTAAAGAGGGTTGATTTTGAAATGCACATGACACACCAATCAGTATTTTGGTTTGTTTCCCACCAGTCTGCCTGCACAGTATTTGCAGATTGGCTGTTCGCATTGGGAGCACCAAACCAAGACACAGATGAGAGAAGCAGAAAAGATGAAATAACGCCAGAAGCTCATTAAACCAAAAGGCCAAATATTGCTTAATTTCTAAACCAGGAGGTCCCAGAACACAGTGGGTGCTAATTAAGCCGGAAAAGGAAGAGAGAAAAGGAAAAGAAAAATATCAAAACCACAGCACAGAGGGAGCATGTTGGATAACAGTCATCATAACAATGGTGTGTTAAGCACACCAGCTGCGTTAGCAGCATATTGTTTCATCTGATATAATGATTGGGCCAAGGATACAGATGCACAGTTGCCAGAATATAGTGCACCTAGTATGTGGAGTGTGCATTTCCTAATTTAATAATCTGCTGAAACAATCATCATCATGACCACAATCACATTATTCATTATTCTCCTACTCACACAGTAATAAAGACAAGAGAAATATATTCCTATATCCCTCTGACTACTCCCTCTCTATCTCCTGCAGCAAAGCTCTTCTCAGCATGCGGCACTGCTAATATTCCCAATAATGATGTGATATGATGTGATATGGTGGTAGAAGCCATTCAAAGAAATAGACAGTGCTAGACAACAGTGACCTTGTTTTCCATCCAGCTTGTCCGTTATGGACAGCTGCATTACTGAACTAACATGCCTTCATTTCAAACCAAACAAGTAAGTTGGGTAGCACAAAAGATTACCATTTCCAGACATTTATAAACAGGATTTGATAGTGTTAAAGGAAGTGCCAGATCCCATAAAATGGGTATCTGGTCCTAATCTACTAGATTCCTGATCATGTTCTGACAAATTTTAAGAAGGCCAAAGTATCCTTTGTGATAGTCCTGGTGCACACATTGGGAAAGTATTAATGAAATAAAACATATTCGTCATTAAAAAGTTACTTTGGAATAGAATGTAACTTAAGAAACACTATGTGATTTTAAATCGTCAAATTTTACAAACCAAAGACGCAGCTATTAGCCAGTCGTTCTTTTTATGAATGTGATCACTGTAATATGGTGATAATCACGGTAATGGTGGCAGTTAGCAAACAAGATGTAGAAATTGAGTGCCAGCAGTAACAGCCTGATGGACACACACACACACACACGCATGCACGCACGCAGACAGGCAGGCAGGCAGGCACGCACAGACACCCTAATGACCCAATCTTGCCAGGAAAAAAAACAACCACAAAACAAACAACGCACCCCACTGTACTCTCGAACCAGTATGCGTGTGAATGTGTGTGCAGGGGTTTGCCTTTGTGTGTACATGCATGTGCATGCACCATCCAAACTGCAATTTCACATTAAAATAAGTGGTCCATTAGCAAAATGTTGGATAATTTGTGCAGCTTTGCCCTGTTAAAGGAAGTTTCTTATTGCTTGATAAAAAGCGCATGGTTTAAATTCCTGGGCATGTTTTATATTTACATAAAAGTCATGTATAAAACAGTAATTAACTGAATATAATGCATTATGTTATGGAGAGTGAACAGCTTATTGCACACATAAAAATGTGTGTATTATATATCCATATGAATACTACATAATCTTTAGGCTTTGTCCTGGTGCTTGTGCTGAAATTAAGTCCATGTAACCCACATCGCTGTATATTTGGACAAACTAGCCAGGCAATAGATCACTCTGTGCACATGTGTATGTGTGTGTATGAGTGGGTAGTGTCCAAGCAGAGAGGCCAGAGCTGAGCAGGAACAGCTGGAGCTCTAAGATTTCACTGGAATCTGCTAATGACTGCAAGATTTACAGCACACCGCGCACACGCACGCATGCATGCGCCATTTCGGAGAGCATAAAAGAACAAAAAACACACACTCTTTCCAGAATAAGCCCTGCAGTGATCACAGCAGTGTTTATGAGGGTGTGTATGTGTAAGTGTGGATATGTTACCTGAGCAGGGGTCCACTGCCATTCTTGGTGGTCCCTCCTACGATCAGTTCCTCCTGCCAGTGCATGTACTTCCTGGAAAGACCATGGCAGCCACCACTGAGGGCCCGCGCCACGTCAAATGGCTGTTGCAATAAAAGCAACAGGCGAGAAAAATAACTGTCAGCAGCTAGTCTCAAATCAAAGACTCTATGTTTTACCAAAACATATAAATGTTGCATGTGTACAAATATTCAGAGCCCAAAGGTTGGGCTTATGTGTGCGCACCTTAGTTGAGTTCTTATTGGGCGCAGTGAGGGGGCAGTCGGGGTCAGCGGGGTTCAGACAGGGTCTATCCATGTAGCCATGTCCTACGTCCGCCTTTTCCAACATGTCCTCAAAGCCTTCCACAGGAAAGTTTGCAATTCGCAACCGTTCAAGGAAGTCCTTAGGGTCAAAGTTGGTCCACTGTAGAGGGTCTTCACCTCTGAAAAGTTATAGGTAAACAAGAATAATGTTAAACACTGGCACAATGCAAATAAAAATTACAAGTCTTTCTGCCAAAGACTCCTTAATCTTTGTTTTTGATTTGTTCTAAAGCCTAGAGGATACTAAAATTAAAGACGCACAATTTCTGAGTATTTACAACTCTGACAGACACACATTATTACTACACAAGTATATTTTTTCCATTTCCCAGGTCAATACCCACTGGGTGCTGAAGCAACACATTGTTTATTACAATTACACTTTTATACTTTCATATTAGGAGTAGAGGACGATTGTGTAATGTATTTAAGATCAGAGCTGCAACACAGTCAGAAAAAATAAACTTCTGTCTCTGGCATGTAGCGTTCCAAAGATATCTATTATACAATATAGTTTGTTACAAGTTATATTAGTTGTATTTTAGCACTGTAAAACAAATTGGTCCATGCATTTTTGATTGTGAACTGACACAATGTAATTACTTATGATGGCATATACTGAAGCGTTTTTGCTACCTTCCTAAGTTCTACTTATTTAGAATAGAAAACCAGTGCAGTCTGAAAAAATATTACCAAAGCAGTCCATTCTAAACATCCAACCAACTTCTTCAATTTTGCACCTCCAAACTAAGCACAGATTATTCCTACATTTTGGCTGTGCTCACTTTGAGCTTTAGCTCTGAATAAATAATCTGTTTATGATGACTTGTTCACAACCTGTCTGTTTTGTGAATTAGTAAAGTTATGTTGCAGTTATGACAAAATTGTGAAAACAACAACTGGAGTAAACAGACTACAGTAGTGTACTGTAGATAAGAGAACATCTACATGAAATCTATTTAACTGTCTTTGACTGATCACATTCTGGAAGCTTGGGCCGTGGTTTTACTAGAGTTTATAGTTTATAAAAGACAGTGGCAGTGAAAGGACATAATGTGTCCAAGGATGGGTTGCAATTGTCAGATGTGCGGGTGTAATTCCCTCCAACTTTTATCTCACAAAACTGTCACATTTTTGGGAGCAGAAAATAATGTCTTTCTCGCTAGGTGACAGAAACAATAAATGGAGACTAATTCCCATCATGCAATGGCACAGTGCTGAATTCTTGCTCCGAACCCGTCCTTGTCTCTCTATGCCTCACACATTCCAATCTCCCTTTCTCTGAATCTCTCTCTCTCTCTGTCATTCAGACTACATTGTATGTGCTTAACCAGGCTTGCGTTATTATTCCCAGCCTTCCAACCAGAACATAGTAAAAACCTTATTTACCATCTGAGAGCAACACACACACACACACACACACACACAGGCTCTGATGACACAGACTCAAGCTGATACACTTTCACACGTCCACAAAATGCACTGATGTCAATGGCGCACACTATGTGCATGCACACACACATGCAGAGGTAAAGGTCTGCTGAGTATTACTGTAGCAGCAGGCCATTAGCAACAGAAGGGGCAGACAATGGTGTGAGGCCCAGAGCTGGAGAGAAACTATCGCCAGCGATACGCATGCCAGCAACCACTACAATAGAGCCTTCAGAGGGGACGAGACACACACACACACACACACACACACACACACACACACACACACACACACACACACACTCTTGTTCTTCTGTGGTGTGTCTTTGGATGGGCTGAGCGTGTTTGGGCAGCTTCAACTAAAAGGGGTAAAAACAAGATCCAGAGGTCCAGATCTCCTCCTTCTCTGACTTAAAAACAATATAAAAATATTCTCACCATATCAATAATTCCATAAGCAGCATTCATGAGCTCAGTCCTCAAGGCCATGTTATCCACAAACCTCATTATAATTAGTCCGTCAATCAGCCTCACAGGGAAGAAAGCCCTACGTATGTGTTCCCAATTAGGATTCTTTAAAATAACTTTTGGTCATTTGCCCATATGCTTGAAAGAGATCAGTCAATCTAATGATATGCTGTGTTGGCATGTTGTGATTGTGCTGACACCTCATAAAACACAGTTCCTGTCTAGTAAAAAAAAGAGCTTTGCATACTTACGGGAGATAGACCATTCCAGACTGGAGCTTGGCTCCCTCCCAGAAACAGTCCAAAGGGGTGATGATAAGGCAGGGATGTAGCTTTTCTATGATCTAATTGGACAAACACATGGCCACACACAGCAGGTTTGACACACATTGATAACAGGAAGCACCAGAGGCAAAAAAAGATTCAAATTGTACTGGTTATGCTTCAATATGTTGCAGAAAGTAACAGGTTGTTTCCACACAGTTTTGTTTTGTGTCCCTAATTCCGTATAGTAGACGAATGTACTTCCACCTGACTCACACACAAACATTGAGCTGTGTGAAAACAAGGCATTAAACTGAGTGAACCATACTGAAGCATTTGCATCTTACCTGATCCATAAAAGGAGTTTCTGTGACTAGTTCTCCTGATTTATAGCATAGATTTTCTAATTTCCATGGTCTGAAAAGAAGAACAAAACAGTTTCAGTCATAACCATGAGCCTCTCAGGCTAGACTGATTAATAAATCTTTGTGTCATTATGATATACTGTGAGCCAAAACATAGCTGAAAACAGATATAGCAATAAACACAGACATAGATAGTATGGACAAAATATCAGATTATTACATAAACAAACCCAATGGAATACCATAACACCAGAAACTAACCTGAAGCTGCTCTTTTTTTGTTGTAGGGCTATTTTTATTTGACTGGTATAAATTGCCCTTTGAGACAAATTATTTTGTCTGTTTGATTTATCATTTGGGCAAAAAATGATTGAGTTTAACTTAGAAGTTGAAAGAAATATGCTTAAAGACATAAAGACAGAGGTAAAACTGGAACACGGGACATGGATTCTTTGTTACCTGTTATAAAGGTAAACATGAACTCTGCTAGCTCGGATAGCTGACTCCAGGTGCTGCAGCAGCGCATCCACCGTTAAAACGTTGGCTCCGTCCTCCCGCGGCGTCTGGATCATCAGTTGAGGGTTAAACATGGCCTCCTCACCTATATTCTGCCGTGTGTACTTCAGTTCCTGGTTGACACGCCCACCAACTGGAGAAAGATAAGAGAATGTGTTTAAACTTACATATTCAAACCATCTGTGCAAAAAATATCAAAGCACACTCTCAAACTGTGTTGCTTTGGATAACTTAAATTATTATTTAGGACATTTAGGGCTATAATTTTATGTCCCCATGCACACAGAAGCTAGGTCTCTGCTGCTTAAAAAAACACACTGCTCTTTAAAAAAAAAAATCCAGATGAGATTACCAATATGGCAACCAATACAATGAGTTTTACAATGAACTTTTTATGTGGATAACGCAGCAATTCTACACCTATACAACCAGAAGGCTGCTTTCTCAAATAGTCTATTTCAATAACAAATAAATTGCATGATTTTCTGCATTATACAGTATTTATTATACATATCTGTAAAAAGGTTTTATACCATTTAAATAGCACTTTTAAAAACACTCAAAATTCGCTTCTGTCTGTAATGGGCCAATATCAGCTGTCTGTCCAACAATAAAGAAAATCTTTAGAATCATTATTTAATCAGTGATTAAACATTCAGAGAGAAATGGGGGGAATAAGGATTATAAATTAATAGACTACATTGTGCTGACCTTATATAAGTGCATAATGTGTTTGTCTTCCTTTCCATGGTTTTCATTGCAAACTGAAAATAATGAGCCCTAAACACACTATATAGCAGGTACAAATATCTTTCAAATACTGACAGAAGTTGGGACATCCTGAACACTGCCATACCTCCCAACCACACACACAAGCAGCATCATGTGTTAAAACATCTGTGACTCAAGAAGTGATCCTGTGCAAATCAAACCCAAAGACATCTCAGGCTGGCCGGGTCATTATCACACTTGTATCTTAAACAAAAGCACTTTGCTCCCAGTGAGTTTGTACCACAGTGAAGCCAAACACCCTAATTCCTTTGAATCCAGAGGAGTAACATCACTCCAACAAATCCACATTTCACAAAAACAGCTCAATGTTTCTCCTCAAATTTGCTAACAAGTCAGCAGCGCCAGACCACGTTGACTATGTGTATGTGTGTGTGTGTGTGTGTTTGTGTGTGTGTGTGTGTGTGTGTGTGTGAGACAGTGTGTGACAGTGTATGTGTGTGTGTGTGTGTGTGTGTGTGTGTGTGATAAAGAGAGAGAGAGGCTCTCTTCCAGGCTTTGCTCCCAGTATCGTGGTGGGACTAAGCCCTGTGCGTGCGCTCTGAGCTCTCAGCTAGCCTGAGCTACAAAAGCAGCCTTTCAGGCCCTTTAGCTGCCCTGCTCCACCCCAAGTACAGCCAAGGCAAGTCTGGCAAAGCCTCTCTCATAAACATACACACACACACACACACACACACACACACACAAACAAATGCATGCAACTGCAGTCATGCACGAATGGGCAAAGTGAAATGCAAGATTAATTTTCAAGTTTCATTCTTGATGCAGATTGCCTGCATGTGCATCCTTCAGTTCAGTGTATCTGCGTCTGATTTACGAGCAGAGGACTTGAGCACTTCCATCATCAGAGACTGAACGCTCAGTGAAAGCTCAGGCAATTTGTAATCATCTTCTTTCACTTCTCTCACACACACGAAAAATGCCCAGTGAGAGAGCTGACTGTGTGAAAACTGTGTAACATTTTATTATGCCTTAATCCAATTTAACAATTCCGCTCGATTCGTGCAACAGCAGGCATAGATTGAATATTTTCAGCCCATTGTAATGGCATTAAAGTTGAACATAAGCATGCCTGTTCTGCTGAGCCAGACCACCCAGTCAGACCAATGGAACAGGGAGGGAGGGGGCCATGTCTTGGGGCATTAGGAAAACACACTTGATTTCTTTTTTTCTGGACCCAAACAGCATTCCCATCTGATCCTGTCTGAAGGCATGTTTATAATACTCATCATTAATAGCAGGCCTAGGCTAACCGGAGCGACATGCTTTTCCAGTGCTAGGCCAGCTACACGGCTACGTTACACCAGCCCTCCCTTCAAAAGAGCACGCATGGAACTGATTTGGACCCTACACACACTGACAGTGCACTAACAAGTCGACTTGTCAAGTACACTCAACGCTCAAAGGCAAAGCTAGCCTAGGCAACATGAAAACATGGCAACACAGGTATGGAGAAAGAGGTGCATCCTTTTTCAAGGGGAAAGGATTAATAAAGATGGGAAGCAAGAGCAAAGAAAGAACTCACTGTCTTGTTCTGAACACGCTCTTGCCACCCAAAGACCTTGAATTTACAGCAAGCATTTAGGAAAGGGACAAGTCAAAGGAATGTACTCTCTCTCTACAGGAAACAGCACATCACGGCCTCGGGCTTAGAGAATTCCACACTTCACGAGGTTACAGCGTTTTGGGGTCAACACTCACACAGCCTCGGGGTGAAATTAACACCCCAGCTGGACCAGGAAAATGTGTGAGTGTGCACTGCCGTACTGGTGAGCATGTGCGTGTGAGTGTGTGTACACACAGCTGTGTTTCTTCAATGACACATATTCCCATATTCCTTCTCGTAAGAAAAACTGGTTGACCCCGGCATGTGTTGATATGTTGAAGGTGTCCCGCTCCGAGTTCAGCTGCTGTGACCTAAAACAAAGTGTCACAGACTTTCAAATGCTTCCCATACCAGCTCTGTTTCTCACTCACTTCCTTTCTCTTCCTCCTTCAATCCTTTCTCCATCAGTCTCTTCTCTTTCAACCAATGTGCTGCGTTTGTTCATTATTCCTTTAGTTGGTCATTTAGACCTCTGATGTTACCAAAGCACAAAGTGAGGCCTTAAACATGTTCACATAAAGCTGAAAAACAAGAAATTCTCACATTTGGAGAGTTCTAGCTAAACAATATTTGATATTCTTATACAATAAATGACTTGAATGATGTCTGTTACAATCTTAAACTTTCATCATTGTTTGACAAACCAAATTACAGCTGCATCACAGACTCTAGTGAGCGAGTAGATGCTCATAAGTAAAACAATAAGCAATGACAATAAATGTTAATCATCTTTAGAAGTCATTATTTAACCATAAGTTCAATATTTTCACTGGCTTTCTACTGTAAAGTACCGTGGATTGAGGACACTAAGCAAATTTAACATGTCAAGTTGGACTCTTGTGTTTGTGTTTGCATGTTTTGCTGGTCATCTATCATTATTTTCTGACATTTTATAGACTAGAAATATGAATTGGCTTATCTGTAGGTTAATCATGAATTTAAAAAAAGTGTGTCAGTTCCAGCACTTAATCAACTATTTGACAAACCATGGATACACTGTCCCCCATCAGCCATCCCTGTGTCAAAAGAATACTTCATCCTTAAAATTAACATCTGGATATGAATTGTTCACCTCATGTAGGTTAAAGAAATGAACAAACTGTAGTAAAGCCAGATTTAACAGGAGCAAAACTACAGCAAAACATCAGACACATCACACGCTCAGTTCTTTCTAAACATGGCCTCCATTTACTGCAATTTATCAAAGATTTACTATGTTTTAAGATGCGTTTACCATAGAGGCATGAAAGACAAGACACGTTTTCTTTCTAATTTTAAGGGTGAAGTATTCCTTTAATGTGTTCTGCCACCTGTGCATGTGTCTTATAACTGCATATGTGTAGCTGGGTGAATAATCAAAAACACTTCTAAACTAAGCACATCTCAAGAAAAAACCTACAAACAACTGAAGTAAGAGAAAGAGAAGCAGGCCTATGTGTGTCACTGTATTGGAGCGCACAGTGCGGGTATTCAGTGTGTTGCATAACATTAACCCCTGGTCCCCCCTATTCTCAAAGTAGGGGAACGGGGGGCGGTGGGGATGAAGGGAGAGAAAGTAGGTTTCTAAGGAACTGACATCACCCCCCTCACTCCTTTCAGCTCTGAACTCCCCCTCATCTTTATACTCTCATTTTCTCTCTCTTTGCTCTATTCAGGGCTACTCTGTGATTGGCCAGATCATGATGGCAATCAGCCCGGCCCCTCTGTCAAAGCCAGCCCACCCCCCTTTCCCTTTGCCAACTTTCTCTCTTTTCCATGCAACACACAACTGCATAGCCCCTCCCCCTGCACATCTCTTACTCCTGACAACGGAAGCATCCCTCACTTTCAGGGAAAACATGCACCAGCAGCAAACAACTCCTGCAACTCTGGAGTGTGATGCTGGTATGAAAACAAAACAGATACATACCTTGCTCATACTGTATGTACAAACAGTCTACTGTCCAAGAAAGTAGTGTCTCTTTGTCTCTTTGTGTGTGATTCTGTGATTGATTTGAACTAGGTAAGAATTGGATTTTACCTGAACTTTTGGATGACTCTTTCTGAATGGCAACTTCATGAATGACTTTAGACCTATGATGAAATCTACAGAGTCCAGGTTGTTTGTGTGCAAAAGTTTTACCTGATAACAAAGTTACTCAAATCTATCTGTTATTCTTTTTTTTATGGTTGAAACTGTGTTTCTGCTACTCTCCCTTGTAAAAGACATCGATTAACTCAATGATACTGAACCCTACAAGCCAAGTGGGTTTAAAAGGCATGCTATCTTATAAAAAAATAATCCCCAAAACTATATCTTTTATCATAGCCAGAAATTGTCATAACAGAAATTATCCTCAGATTTAAAATTTTATTGAACTAAACATGTGTGACTAACACTTCTGTCACAAAAAAATCGAACATGAAATGCGATGATTCTTCAAAATCCACATATTTCTATATGTCTCTTTTAAATTTTCTCCAAAAATGATTGAACTACAGGCTGTTTACACAGAGCAGAGAGGAGAGGACAAGATGATGGAAGCAGAGAAGGTAAAAATCTAAATATTCAAATTTGTATGTTGCTCTTGTAGGCTCTTGGAAAAATAGCAAAATTGTGCAAATATTGCAACTTTTCATAAAATGAATTATGAAAAAAACTGCTCAGGGTTCATAGGGTTAAATAAAAGCTAAAAAAAATCCACTTGCCACCAAGAGAAACAGGAATAACCATTAAGCAGATCTACAATCGATTTAAACCCCCTGTAACGTTCATTGCTACTAACAGAAGTCTGATATAATATCTGACCTTGCTATAAGATGCTAAATGGATAATTTATGTGTGTGCGGGACCTCATGCATGCATACATGAATATACTGTATGTACGTGCATGTGGCTAAGCACATCTTTGTGTGTGTGCAGAGAAAGGATTAGCTGGATTAGGCCCCCTCTCAGCAGGGACCCCCTGTGGTGAGGAGGAAGCCCCCCAAAACCAGGTCATCTCTCTGCCACCAAGTCTACAGCGACCTCCCATACCCTGAGCCCTCTATACCGCTAGAGGAAATGCAGAGGACACAGGACACCTACATGACAATGTGATATGGAAAAGCATTCCTAAAAACTACAAAAATAGCCAAAAGCTACTTAAATAGTTTTTGGTTAAACAGTGCCAATATATGGAAATACATGTCCATTTGATGCACCAGTTTTTATGCATTTATCATACATTATAGACAAGCAATTTGTTATAATTTACCCAAGAGAAATGGATTCAAAAAATAAGACTTAACACAGGAAGGAACACCTTGTGTTTCTTCATGTTATTGCTTTCGGATAAGGTCATTATTAAGATATAACATAAATGATCATCGCCATTAGACACAGCTGCTTACACTAAGGCTGATTTTCAAGTTACTAAAGAGCTTTAACAATGAAAGAAAAATGTACAGAATGCATATCATGGATGCATTTGTGTTGTTACAAATCCCAGCTGCATAATTTTCTCAAACTTCTCATTGGACCTTACTTGTTCCCTGCTACTGGTCTGTCTGTTCAGGTAGAGTTTCCCACGGTAAGTCACTACCTCAGGTCACCACCTCCTATTTTCTCCTCCTTCTTGTTCGTCTCCTTCTCAGCTGCTACTGCCAATCAGCAGCGCTTTGATCACTAAGAGGAACCCACCTGTTGTCTTCCTCTCGCATTCGTCTGCTGCTACCTTCTACCATCTGCTGTCACTCTGTCTGTCCCTAACTCCATCTTTGCTTCTTTGATTTTCCTGCTGAGTAAGTTTCATCATAGACCCACTCAAAACTCTGGGTAAATGTTAACAATTCTCTGCATGATTAAAACATTTATCAATATCTAAGTTACAAAATCCAGTATGCCACAGTCTCCTGTCCAACCAAATTTGTCTTAAACATTGTTTTTTCTTAACCAATGAGCAACTTTCGCCTTCTCTGGAATCTGGATAATATCTCATGTCTATATGATATAATGGCTTGCATTAGTAGAAGTGTAACTTCGGGATCCGCATCCTCTATTCTTTGAGATTTATGATTTTTACCTTCATTGGCCCGATTTTTTATGAAACTTGATAGCAGTCTGTAGCATGGGCCATGGAGGAACCAGTTAAATTTGGAGCGGACCCAAATCACATGGGCAGAAAAGCAAATCAATTAACTGAAACAATCTCTGTCCACAAGCATTTTAACACCGTTTCAGAGATGATCTCCAACCATATTAACACACCTGAAAACACATATCACATAACCATTCAAATACACATGACATGCACATGCTGGTGTAAACAGGATCACATGCTTCTTATACCCCTTTTCAACCAACCTAGTTCTAGTGCTGGGTGGTGCTGATGCTGGTTCACAGTTGGTTCAACTTGTTTTTCCACAGACTAGAGAGCTACATTAGTATGTCACTGTATATGTCTCGGCTCTCCACAAGCATAATAACAACAATGGCTAGAATACATCATCTCACTACAAATGTTGCTCCTTGCAAGCCTACATTGGCTTCCAAACACGACTGGTACAACATATTTGTGCTGCTCGTCTTGAATGCTACAGACGGCGATGACATTCTTACGAACACTGTATGCCAGCCTGCTAACGCCAGCCTGCTAACGCCAGCCCGCTAGCGATAGCCTGTATCAATCACATTGCAGTTTAACAAATACAATAAAATTAGTGATACATGTTTTCATTGGTCTTGTTGGTCACAATAATCCCACCCCCTGCCCCTGTTGTTTCATGGTTTGACATGAGCGAGCGTTGGTGCCACTCTGGCTTTCCTGGCTCGAATTGCATTGGTGGAAAATGGGTATTATTGTGCTGATAATGCCGCTGGACAAGGGAATTGTCACAAATTGTTAGCATTGACAACCAGGTCGCAACACCTGGAATTACTTATCGACTGGTAGTCGAGGCTGATATCATGAGTCACATGATAGGGGCATGACAAATCAGGAAAGGACACATTGTGACTTATAAAAGCCAATCTGGACGTGGAAGTGAGCCTGCATCATCGTTTTCCAAACCAAAATGCAAGCCCACCTGGAGTTTTCAAACTAATACGGGGCCAGCTGTGTTTAAATTTCTTTTTAGAAATGTAAACGCTACGCGTAAAAGGAACTAATTTATGCATTTTAAAATGAAAACGTATAGGTGTAGATGTAGCGAGTGTGTGACTTGACTGTTAGCAGCAATAGTGATAGT
Source organism: Centropristis striata (assembly GCF_030273125.1). NCBI lineage: Eukaryota > Metazoa > Chordata > Actinopteri > Perciformes > Serranidae > Centropristis > Centropristis striata. The sequence continues at coordinate 21,442,883 of NC_081523.1, forward strand.
ACTAGCAGTTGCGGCAGCAATGTACAAAGCAGTAATAGTTTTGAACGCGGGCTCTGCAATGCTGGTGTACACACAGCCACAAATATGTGATGAAAGGCCTCACTGAGAGCTGAGACCCTATCTGACCCATGTTGAGCCCCCCTCACTCTTTTGCTGCCCCCACCTCTCTCTCGCTCGCTGTCTCTCTTTCCTTCTCCCTTTTCAGCTTTTAAAGAGGAGGGGGCTGCCACACAGAAGAAGAAGATTAAAACAAGCAAGGTAGAGACAAGGTGACCACCAAAAAAAAGAGTAAAAAAAGTTAGAGGATGACAGAAAAGTGAGAGAGAGAAATGATTGGAAGTGCTCTGACGTGCAGCTGTAACCGAGTGTCTCCTCATGCAGCTACACACCCCCGAGCACCCCGACCCCTGACACAAATGTGACACCCCAGCTGCCAATCCCTGCCCCCCCACCACCACCACCCTCCTCGTCAACCCCCACCCATACCACCAACCCTCACCCCCCAACTCCAGCATTACCATATGTATGGCTCCCCTCGCCCCTGATTATGCTAATCACCTGTCCGGCCCCTGCAGCCCCTAAAATGGGTGTATTTAGCAGTCGGCTGGCTCCCAATGCAGCTTCCCCTGGGCCCGAGGTGTACATTCACACACTCCTCAATGGGCAGATTCTTCCACGTTGCTGCCTTCATTCAGGTCCCACTCTCCCCTCCCAACCCCCCACCTCCACTCCGAAAAAAATCCTATTCAATGCCAATAGATTCACAGAGCAGTGGAAAGAGTAGTAGGGCAAGAAAATGCTGACAGAAAGTCTGTGTTTGTAGCATGTGTGTGCATGTGTGCAGCGGTTGTGGTTCAATTAAAAATAGCAAACACATCAGACAAATGACGTATTAATCGATGCATGCAACCAAGAGGACATGTAAGGTTTTTTAAAGTGTTCAAAACTCTCCATAGATAGTGCACACCTTTGTTAAGATAAATAAGAGACATTAAAAAATCATTAGAAAAACAACTCTTCCATCAGCTCTGTTGGGAAAAAAAAATTCTCATCCTGTATCTCCTGTCAGTGCCTGTCCAATGCAAGCCAGGTGAGTGATCTCCCCCTGCTGCATTTACTGCCCTGTGATTGGCCCACAGCCCAGCCATAACAGACCGTGACATGAGCCTGAACAACCAATCTCAACCAGCCATCTCTCTGTCATTTCCTGGAAAGATGGCCTGTGATTCCAGGTATCCCAAAATCACACATTCCATGGTGTGGAATAGAAGACGGAGACAGAGCGTGATAATGGAAGAAAGACAAAAATAAACCGAGTTTCTTTTCCAGTTACCTCATTCTTGCATCATTTGAAAATTATCAATACTGGTGGCAATATGATGCATATATTAGTTTTCATTTAACCAAATATCCTGAATGGCTTCAAAGTTACACCTTCATTAAATGTTTTTGAAAAAAAAAAGGTAAACACAACACTGAATAACAATTGCTGGTGAGAGAACAGTGAGAGAAACCAAAACAGTTAAGTAGCTTGACAACCAAACCGTAAAATGAGCTGAAAGACACTAAAACTCTCAATAGAGCTGATGGGGAATACAGAGTTGGGTGATTTGTACCGTTTCGGTTTGTTTGTCTGTTTGTCAGCAAGTTCGTGGAAAAATCTGCTAGCCTGATTTTCATGAAACTTGGTGTCAGGGTGTAGCAAGGGCCAACGAAGAATCCATACACTTTTGGAGCACAAAGTACATTAACGCTGCAAGACAGGGCATGGGTTTGGTGGAGGGCTGCGCTCTTTGAGTGCAATTCTAGTCCTCTGTGGGTTGATCAATTCAAGCGATCACTTTGACATTACACACATTTTATCCATTGTTAATATAAAAATATAAATAAGAGCAACTTTAAATGACAAATATTGCTCAAAGATCCCGCAAACAAGACCGAATCTGACCAAGAAATACCAAAACTCAATCTTCATTTCCACTCATTGTATCAGCACACTGAATTACAACTTTTCAAACTTACACTGAAAAGGCACATTCAGGGCATTTGGCTGATTTAGTCAGTGTGCAGACGCTCATCTATTTTTCCTACACAAAGTTTGTTATCTTGCATCTGGCACAGATACAGAATGGGATGTTCACAACTACAACTGCCCTCATGCTGAGCAGCCCTGGAAATCCACGAAGACAATGACGTGTGACATCCATCACGGGTCACAAGTTCCCAGTGTCCTCATGCTTCAGACAGACTTGCACGGCGGTCTCAGTAAAGGAGACTATTTCACTCTGACGCATACTGACTCAATCTGGAGCTCCAAACCTCTCAATCATCTGAGAGAGGAAATGTTTTATATCGCTGTATCTTCATGCCTTGCGTGTGCATGTGTGGTACTTGTGTAATTGCTGTTGCTGCCAGATTCTATGACGTTGTGCTGTAGGAATTGCAATGAACTATATTGCTACGTACGTAACCAATGTGTGCCAGAGGGGCTTAAAAAAATTCCAACGACACACACAATTTAGAGATGTTTATAGTATGTTTGCATGAACAAATTCTCTGCGCTGCAGTCTGAAAAGCATCAATCCACACCCCAATCTCTCTCCTGGTGTACGGTAGGCACTGCAGTCAAAACACAAACACACTACCGCTACTATACTCCTGCTTCTTCCCTCGCTCGGTCTCCCCCCAACACACACACACACACACACACACACTCTCTCCCTCTGCTGTTTTGTACTTTCTCCACCCCTCTGGCAGTCAGCGCTGTGAGGGAGGGAAGAGAGGAAAGGGGAAGAGGGAGGGAGGGATAGGAGGGTAGGGGAGGGAAGGGAAGGGAAGGAGGGAGGCCAGACCACCCTGCTCTCATGGCAGGGCTGAGTGTTTACATTGCCGTGGCTCACTCTGTAATACATCTGGCATTCTGAGGCCACTCTCTCCAGCCAGGGAGTGGTGGTGGAGGGGGGGGGGGGGGGGCTCGGGTAAGAGAGAGACCTTTCTGGCAGGGAGGAAAAGAGAGGGATAGAGAGAGAGAGAGAGAGAGAGAGAGAGAGAGAGAGAGAGAGAGAGAGGGAGGGAGAGAGGGAGAGAGAGGGAGAGAAGGAGGTAGAGGGGGGAGGGTAATTCTCTCCACAGTCTCCTGTGGTCGGTCATTCGCAGGGCTCTGGTTTTTGAATAAGAGCGCCTGAAAGAATGCAAAATGTAAACAGAGAGCTTGGAGGCATCTCAGGATGTCGTTTGTGAATGGGAGTGCGCTCGCCTTGAGAGCACACACACACATGCAGCATGGTTAACAAGCAAATTTTTAAAAGTTATTTCAAATTTACTCTCCGCAGGTAGGGGTAATATACACAAAAGTGCTTTCAAATCAGGGAGAGCTAGCTTAAGAAAACAGCGCTGTAAGTCTGTGTACAGTACCAGAGGCGCAATGTTTCCTCACACTAAATCCCACACCAGCAAGCCTGCACTTTTCATCAACTCGTAAAGTTTAACACAACACGCTGGAATGTTATTCCTTCTATGGAGGTTTAATCCTGTTTGTAGTGAGCTGATAAACACAAACTTAATTGAGTCCAGTTTGGAAAATGCAAAAAGCGTGCATGTGTGCAGTGCACGCTCACGTTTGTGTGCGGCCCGTATGCATAGAGAGAGAAAGATAGATGACTCTATGTGGTGAATTCTGCGCAAACTAGGAAAAAATATTGGGTGTGGGCGCATTTGTGTGTTTGATTGCTTGCGGCTGCTGAATGAAAGCAGTTGGAGATGGAGTGTGAGGGGCAGAGAGAAAGAAAATGAGAGAAAAAGGAGGAAAACAGATGAATATAGAAGAGAAAATAGCAAAGAGAGGCCCATCAAAATAGCCTGCCATGCCAGCCCTGGTCAACCACCTACTCATTCACAGAACTAAAAAGCCTCTCTGCGTATGTGAATGTGTTTGTATGTGCGTGTGCATCCATGCATGTATCAATGCTCCCATACACATCAAAAGCTGGATAATTCAATCATGCAAACCACAATCCTCTCAGTGGAGACGCCACATTCAGGCCTCTCCTCCTCCTTCTCTTCCTCCTCCTCATCTTCGTCCACAAGAAAGGATGTCAAGGCTTCTTCCGCATGCACTTAACATCATACCGCTCCCTTCTCTGCTGCCATTACCAGCAAAACAACAAAACAACCACCAACTCTGTCAACTCAGCTCTTAATCACACTAGATACAAAACAGACATGCAAGAGAGGGAGGGAGCTGCTTTAGAAAAAAAAAATTTGGTCCTATCAGACTGGATTCTGAAACCTTAAATCAGGCTTAAGATGCACACAAACATTGGCGCTATTTTAACTGTTACCATATTGATATCAGGAATACACTAAAAACAGGGGGGACAGTATAAAAACATTGACATTTTGGGACTTTTAATGGCATCCTATTTGTCCTGTGATTTCTAAACTATATTCTGTCATTAAATGATGATTTGGATTTATGTAGAAGTTGGATATTTGTTTGACTTGTTTGAGAATAATTATGAAGTAATTCAGAGATTAAAAGCAATACTCATATCTGATTCACTGCCCTCTGCTGGAGGACAGATGTCAAAAGGTTAAAAACAACTTCATCAAGTGAAATACAGGAGAACAACAACATCTGGCTGAGATGCACAAATGCATAGACATGAGTGGTCAAATACAGGACACAAACAATGCTAAGTGACAGCTGCAACTTCTGCTGCATTTCTTCCAGCCCTCCCATCCTCTGCCCCCCCTCACCCCTCTGCTGTGAGTCTTCACTCTGCACCCAGGCCACAGGGTGAGTATCAGGTGAGGTTTTAAATAGCAGGGCCTCAACGAGATGACCTCAGGGTCCCAGGGGTCTACCCCCGTGGCCCCTGGCCTCTACACTTATGTCCCCCCAAGAAAGTGCTCCGGGACCTGGGGCCTCCCCTCTGTCTGTAGCCTTGAGACTACAATCCATAGCCCTATGCCCCAGTCCAGGCCATAAATCTGGGGACTCATTTTAACATGAATCGCTCACACTGATGATCGTGTCCAAAGATGAAAACAAAAGACATCCTCTGAATGTTATAGAGACCCTTCCTCTGTTTAAAATTGGTGCTAAAGCTACAGGGTAACCACAACTCAGCCCAGATTACAGTACAGCTCCTTCTCATCTGCTTAACCCTCAGTTTCAACTTCAACCCTTGCCCGGAGCTTGAGCTTCAAAAGCCGCATTCCCAAATGTTCTCCTGCCTGTACCCCCTCTTTCACCCATCAACACAGCCCCTTAACCACAGCCACATCTCCAGCACAGAAACAGAGCGAAAGAGTGAGGGGCCGTCCTACAGGAAGGCCAATGTTTACGCGATACTGTTTTAATTAGAGGCAGGCGGCGCTGCTATTTTCTTTACAATTTGGCCTATGTTTGCCTTAACCCAGAATGCCAAGGGATGGCTCCATTTTCCATTTGTGGCCAGGAGGAAATCTAAAGGGGTCTTATTCCTCTCCTCTATGCCTCTGCTCCCTGAACGTGGCTTATAGTTAATCATCGCAAGTTCATCTCTGCAATTTAAAACTGAGGATGTATCTGAAGCCGAACGCAGGCCAGTGGGGATGTGCTCTGACATCGAGGAAAGCACACAGAGGGCGGCGAGCCACATTTGTGTGTGGGGAGAGCAAAATAGGAGACCACAATACTACAACTTCCTGTTTGAACCAATAATTTCCTGTGAGCGCCACAGTGGACATAAACAGAGCGTTTATCTGCGGAGTGGTTGCAGTCTCTCCTAAATACATGATGCTGATATCATTTTTATGAAGTCTAGGCAGCAAAAAAATAGAAAAATAAAAATATTACTCTTATTCCCTGAATCTTTAGCAAAACACAAACCCCCATACATCCTCGCTGGTTTGACACAATCGCCTCTTTGTGCAGGCATGTGCCTCACTCCCAATTGGTCTCTGTCGCTTTGTCTAATAAACAGAACTTCCTGTGTCTGAGTGTTTATAAACAGTGCTGAGTGAGCACTGTGTGAGAAGAGACAATCCCTGTGAAAGCTGCGGCACGTGACGGCGTGCAGAATAAACACACCAGCCAGCAAATGGTGGTCTGCTGTAGACCTCGGCGCTAGCTGAAAGCAGGTGATGACAGACACGATGTGAGATCACAAATGTAAAAATGCAATTGCTCCAGTCAATTGTAAAGGAACTGGGAGATCTAATATGAGCTGGGTGTATTGTGTGTGTGTCTCTATTGTGTGTGTGTGAGTGTGTGCGTGCGTCCACAGGCCACACAGCTTCCAGGCGGGGTCGTCCATGGGTCGCCTGCGGAGGGCAGTTCCAAATGAAACATAAACAGCCGCTCTGTCCTCTCCTCCTCTCTCCTCCTTTTCCTCTCAGACGATGGGCCAGTCCCCCAGCACGGCCCAGCACAGCGTTCCACAGTCCAGGCAGAACTAATCTATCCCTCAGCTGTGCAGTCTAATCTAAACAAACAGATCTCTCCCTATCAACATCTGGAACCCCTCACGTACCGGGACCTAGGAAACCACCACAGCCCAGTCTCTTTGTCAGTGTCTGTGTGTGTGCGAGCAGGTCTCTGTGTATCACTATGAGCTAGTGTAAGACCATGTTGGAGATGTCTACCAGAGGTCACTCGACTTGGTTAAACTGTCCAGCTCAACATAAAGCTAGCATGTACTTACAATAACAAAACTCTGGTGTTACTTCAGTAAAAGAAGGTGACAGTGTCACAACTAACAGTACAATATGACCAGTAGATGCTTTTTTGAATACCTGATTTATCTTTTATTCCAAAAACAAGAATAATACAAGTTACCTGGGTTTAATAGTTTTCAAAGTACCAAAAAATTATAAAAGATATCAAAACATCCATAGAAAATAAAACAATTACTGCATCATGATGTACTTCTCTGCTGTCTTTCATATACTCCGTGTGCTGGAAATAATGTTTGCCAAAACAGGTCTTAATACACTACATCCATCATTTATAAGGATATAAAACGGGAAAAGCAACCATCACAGAGAGGCTGTTCCCAGCTTATTTTTGATCATTTCATTTTATAAATATTTATCCAAATAGTCCAAACAGTTACCTTTCTGTCAATCGATTTCTTGATTAATCGGTTCCAGCACTCAGTGACAGTCTCCAACAACTCAGTAGTAAATGATGAATTGTCAAGTCTGTAACAAGGGCTGGGCAATATGGCCACAATCTTCTAACCAATTATAGGTCATATTATATCTTGATAACTATACATCATTACTTGGATAGATATCATCCACTTGCAAGAATCAGAATTATCCACATGCAGTTCGGCCGCTGTTTTTTTACATGTCGATAGAAATAATATAGAAAAATATATACGATTACGTTTTTTTTTAAATCATTTTGACAAGAATTGTCATATCATCCAGTCCCAGTCTGTATCAACATTGATTTTCATGGTGCCCCTAACCTTAGTACACATGACCGTGGTGTGACATGGGAAAAGAGTGTGTTCCTCTGGCTACAATCAGGAGTCCTGTACTAAGAAGGTTCCCCTCTTCCTAAACTGCTGCCAACTGCGCCTGCGCCACAGATTAGAAGAACACGCTGTCTGTCAGACCCCTGCAGCAGCACGCAAGGAGAGAACAGCCAACCCGGGGAGGAGGTGGGGTGTTTGATCTGTCTGCTTCAATGTTTGATCTCATGAGTTTTACAGTTTTACTTGAGGGTGGGAAGTCAAAATGGGATGAAGCCAGAAAAGAGAGCACAAACATGACAACAACTGTGCGTAAATACTACTTTGTTTATTTTTTTAATGACAAAAAAATACTTATTCAGTTTCTCAGCAGAAAAATCTGCTCCTCCATTCATGACTCCTACAGCCAACTCTAGCCCTAAGTGCAGGAATGCGGATCAAAGGAAAGGAAAAAAAAAGCACAGCCCCTTCCCCTTACCCCCCAAGCACCACCCATATGCACAGTCCCTTTTTCCCTTAAAAATGTTCGGTCTTCATAAGTTGTTTCTGACAAAAACAACAACAAGTGAGCAGCCTATCCACTCCACAAACACCAGTTCCTGTCCTCACTCCGCTTTTTCCCTGCAGCCGGAGACAAATCTTTTTGGAAAGTTGAGAGCTGTCCAAAACGGGACCACACACAGTCTCTGAGCATTCAACTGCTGGGGGCAGGCAGACACACACTCACACACACTCACACTCACACACTCTCACAAAATGGCGGCTTTGACAAAAATTTCCTCTACCCCAAAAGCTGCTTATGAACTTAATTACAACCTCACTTCTGAGTGCAGTTACAGTCACCTCTTGCACATCTTTTGCGTGCATCTAACATAGTTTAAGAAGATGCAAGTATGTTGGGATAAATTCAATTACTTTCAAGTTTCACTTGGCTACTTGCCAGGGCCTAAACAATAAACAATTCCCCTGGCTTGTTTGGTAGCACCCAGCAACCCTCTTCTTCCAATCTGAACCATCCCATGCCAATCCAAACATTCAATATCAAATCATATAGCTTCTAAAGCACTGAAATAAGAATATTCCCAGCATCTTAGATTCAAAAATACACACTATTAAAACAAAAAAACAGCCAATAATAAATCAGAATGTCTTACCTTCCACCCAGAGTTTCTCCACGTCCGTCTCCAAATTAGCTGCCCTTAAGCCCACAGCAAAAGCTCCGAAAATCATGAGGCCCACAACCAAAAACTTTCCGCAGTTCTTTTGTATATAACAGCCCAGCCTAAATAAAAGTCTCTGGAACTTCGCTCTCAGCCATAGAGGTGCTTTCCTCCCCGTCGCCTTCCCCTACAATGAAACAAGAGTCCTCATATTAATGTCAATTTAAACACAAAACACTACACTTACCTGGATAGGTATATCTGTAGGGTTTAGGAGAAAACATTTGATGTAATACATGCAAATAAATGACGATTACAGGTGGTCCTCAAAGAGCCTTAAATGATTTAAACTACAGGCCCATCGGACAAGACTAGTTGTTACGATTCACTTTGAGACTGCAAATATTTGTATAATGAAGGCTCTGAGGGGAAATGGGAGCTGTGATCGAAATAATAAAACCCACTCACTGGCTTGTTCTGCTAACCAGTGATGATTGAAATATACACATCTGCTGAGGGCCGCCTAGAAACCACTAAGGACTCCCCAGAGTGGGAGCCACAGGTTCTGTCATATCAGTAACACATATAAACTGTAACCTTAGCAGGAGACACGCAAAAAGGAAGATATCTTCATCCTCTGTAGGTCACACACACATACACACACACACACACACACACACACACACACACACACACACACACACACACAGGTGGATTTCTGTCATTTCATTGCTGCAGTGATGAGTTATGAAGGTGTTGATACAGACATGACACAGGTTTGTGTTGCTGTGCTACAAAATAAGTTTGCAGCTGGACCTACAGGGTGGATAGAGGCAAATAAAAGGAGACATGATAATACAGTAGGTGGCCTTTTGATAATAAGCCACCCATGTGTCACCTTTTAAAAAAAAGATGCTATAACTATAGCGGACAGGTTCTTTAAACTCTCATTTGGTGAGCTTTAAAATAGCCCACTGTGATCCTTATTAAACTGAAAAATGATGAAAGTGTGATAAACGTTGTGATCCCCGCTTGATCTAGGCTGGGAGTAGTGTGATTTGTCATCACACACGCACACACACACACACACACACACACACACACACCAAACTTTCATAAATGCCGTGAAAAAAGGCACATGTGGTAAAACCACAAATTCCACCACACGCAACTGCACTCCCAGTCCAGCAGCAGCCCGTGTGTTCCGGCCTGCATGGGGAGTGGAGGAGCCATCACAGGGGGACTCACAATATTTGTGAACGGAAGAGGGCAGCCACATGGATTTTTTTCCTCTCCCCCTCTCTCTGTCTCTCTTTACGCAAGTTTAGTTACTGTCATTCAAACCTTTAACTTAGCCACTAAAACTTTTTACGCAGCTCGTGTGCAGAGAAACGTCAAGGTGGATGTTATGAAACAGTCAATGGTAGAGTTGACTGTGAGTGAAAGCTGCATGTTCTGCCTGCTCTCAGACCGTTATAGTCTGGGATGTTGTGTTGGAAACAATCGAGCGGTTGTATTTGCAACTTGCATCACATCCTATAACAGAAGCCGGTTGCATAAGATGAGTCTAAATGTAAATACAAAAACACTCCGCTCACTACAACCTTGCCTTATCCCTGTGTCCCCCTGCCCAGCCCGTCCCGTTACCTAGCAGCGACTGGACATACTTTGGACACTTTTTTCGGTGAATACAATGAAACCAAGACCCTAAAGCTCTTTCCTGGTTAAGATGAGAAATAAGCACCTCGGTAATCTGCTCCAAAGCAAAGCCCGCATCGCAGTAACTCGGCCGCTGCAAATACTCCAAATCCAGCGGTGTGTTACGGGTATAGTCCCCCCTGTTCCTCCGCGTTATCCTCGGCCGATCGGGGTCTCTGTTTTCCTGCTCGGAGGGCGCATTAGCAGCCGAGGCCATGTTGCGGGGACTGCGAGACCGTTTCCCACTTTATAGTATTTCCCCGAAAGCGTGTAGCGATATCCCAAGGCAACAAAGTTTCACTCTCGGAGATCTCACACCCGTGAAGTAGGGCTTCATACTCCTGTTGGAGACGGCGAGTCAAAGTCTGCGCCTTCCATCCCAACATTTCGCGATCCGGAGGTCTCCACCGCTTTCACCGCATTCACCGTGTCTCTTCAAAAAAAGTAGGTTTCTCTCAAAAAGTGAGGTGCGCAAAGTGATTCCCATACACAAGTCGTCGGGTAAGAAACCTCGATGGTCGTTGCATTCTGGTGAGATCTATGTGGTCTTCCCCTGGGCCGCGCGTCACGGCCAACTCTGAGATTCAATAGAAGAGGAGAAAAAGACCTCTCTCCATTTGGAGGCAGAGGAGGAGGAGGGGTGAAAAGAAAAAAAAAGACTCGAGATCCCGCCTCTGGGGCTGTCAGATTGCAGGACTTTCTTGCATCTGATTGGTTCCAGAAGGGCAAAAATTACTCAGCAAACACGACTATTATTAGCTGCTTAGCAACAGCTCACTAAAGTAGAGAGACCACCCAGGCAGGGAGACCTCATGTGTGCATCTCCAACTTCAGGGGAGGCTCGCTGAGAGCCAAACCCGCTCGGTGCGTTAGGTGTTTAGGGTTTCCACACAGTCCTGTCGCTAAAAAGAAGTATTTCCCAGAGAGGACGTGAAGTCTGAGGCAAGGTCCACAGTCTGTGCGACGGAAGGGGGCCGAGGAATGTCAGAACTGCAGTTTTTAACTTTGATTTTTTTTTCTGCCACCACCATGATGGTGGTAGTTGAGCCTCAAATTACAGCGGTTCAAGGGGAGGTCCTACAGTATGTTGTCGTACAATGTCAGCACCACTATATCACATATAGGCTCGTCTGTATGGTATGCAATTTATACTTTTAAGTCATTTTATTCATTTATGTTTGTAAAAATAAATAATATAATATCCAAATTTTTTTAATATTCCAATATATAAAGTTAGATCACAATGATCAAACACATGATACGCTGGCAATGCTGCTCTGATTACCAACTACATCTCATCCTGTAGACAAAGCCAAACAACATACAGCCTTACATGCAAAATAAGCATCATGTGACAATTTTTAAACAAATAACTGAGTCAGTTGTTGATTACCGTTTTAAAATCATTGAACATTTGTGATATATGCGCTTTTACGCATAGGAATGCTTATTTTTCATTTTTTTATTCAACCTTATTGTTAATGTCCACTATCACTGCGCATTACGCATGCAGTGTTAAATGCTCTGACATCTGAAATTCAGCCACACAGGCCTAATGCTTACACTATGGATTTCATCAATATGTTTATGATACATAGTCGTGTCTATTGGGCTGTTACACTGTCAATGTACACACATATTATCAGATAACCCAACTTTTCTCAGTGAGTGTCCTGCTGCAGACTTCAATAGTTGTTCACGTTGCCAGAAGTTAATTCAATTTAGCAAATTCTGGACAAAATAAGCAATAAGCATAGCAAATGACTTCAAGGCTTGTCAAGTGTAGGGAATATAAATAATCTTCATATTTTCAATACAACATCTGTTGCCCTAAACGTCACTTATTATTTAGCCTAATACTAAAACCTGCATGACCCAAAAGAAGATCAAAATCATAATTTAACTCATATTACTGACTCATACGAGATTTAATGGATGTGAAGAATATCAAAAGCTTACAGAAAACAGATCTGACTAATGGTAATTAGCCTGTGTAGCCACTTGATGGACCAGAGTATCAGCAGTGTACACTTCACACCTGAGACAGCCGAGCTCAGCAGCGGCTCGTCTGGCTGCCAGCCGCGCACTTACCATCTTCAGTCCAGGTGGGGAGAGCTTTCAGAACAAATCCGTGAAATCCGCCCCCCGTGGTGTCCCAAACGTGTCAATTATGATAAAGATTTTTGTAAAAAAGCGCTTTATTGTTATGAGGAGAGAAAAAAAGACGCATCGTAATCCGTCTTGGTCGCAGGCATCCTGCTCTGCGTCGGAAAAAAGGTTCACTCACAATTAGCATGGCTGTTCCTTTTTGGCCACGTGGGTGGTCCCGTTCGCTCCAAAGGCAGGACCCTTTGACTGTCACGTGATTAACCCAAAATTGTAAACAGTACCAACCCATGCACAGCATCATCCTGTGTGAGTCAATAAGAGACACGCACACATACAAACCCAGAGAGAAACAGCACACAGTTACATGCTGTCCAAAAAAGTAACACACCTGTATATGCACAGGTGCACTTGTTTTTAAAAAAAATATGATTATTTATTTTTTTTAAATAAATGAGTGTATGCATAAATTTACACACAGACATATGAAAATATAGAAAAAAACATTTGCATGCTTTTGAATGCATGCACACATGGCTCAGACATACAAAATATGTGTTAATGCTTTATGGAGGTATGTGCACACATGGACATTACAATTGTCACAAAACGTCCAGACATAGGCCAACACTCAATAGTCTATACAATTCACAGATTTAATATCCAGCCATATTTTATAAAAAAAAAAAAAACTGTGTTATTTAGCCAGATTTAACTGTATTCCTCTGTTTTACAGCTTTGGAATGATTCCACACTCTGTAAAAGATGTTTGTCTTTCAGAAAAGCTTAGATCAAGTTCAGTAACCTTATGCACAGGTGTCACCACTGGCATGCTGTCGCTAAACCAATTGCACACTAGCAATGAGTATGCAAGAGAGTGTTTTGGAAAATGTTGTTATGCACGTTGCCTATATGGACGGATGAAAGAAATAAAACTACAGATCCCTTGAATATTTTGACATGGCACACTGATTAAAAAGAAACTATTAGAATTGCACATCATATCAAAAAGGTTGCCAATACTATCATACAATTTCACTGGCACTTGATATCCCTGGTGTGGTGTCTGAGTCGGGGAAAAGCATCTAAAGAAGGACAAAGTTAGGCTGCGATGCCCCCTAATGCCCCTGAATAGAACCAGGTCTGTCTCAGTGGAACAGCCTTTACAGCAAGCAGGAGTCATAAATGCTGCACTATATCTGTGCTCGACATGTTCAAGCTATTGTTGTGACGGTAACGCTGCAGGACTCCATCAAAGTGCCGTAGGTCATTTTAGAAAATTATCCTCTCCTTCGAATACTGTAGTGGAGAGGCTGTAAAGATATGCCTGTAAAAATGCTCTGGGAATTATATTGCAAGCATCTGTGTGAACTAATGAAATACATATGCACATAAGATGCCAAAACACCCTTGACCAAACATGAGCATATTTCCCTTTTTTCTTTATTTACCATCATGTGCTAATATGGATCAGATGTACTAATTGTTCACTTTAGGAATCATACCAAGCAGGGAGAATTGTATTCCAAATCAGCTTCTTTTAATTTGATGATTGCAGGCAATAGTTTGGATTTCAGCAAGTGATCAACGAGGGCAACAAGTTTATTCAGGCCTGTAAGTTAATGTCCTTTAAATAGTGTGCAATTGCTGATTAAAAGGATGGCAACTATAATCATATTAGCAGCTCATCTACTATTGTGATGCGTCATACTTTTTAAACCTCTTGCTGTGCAAATATGCCTCACTGCAGTGTAGATCTGAAAGGAGTGTAACGTTTGCTCAAATACTTGATTACAAATTTGACTTATTTGTACTTAACGTGAGTATTTTCCATTCATAATCTTACTCTACAACATAATATTGTATTTTTTACTCCACTACTGTTGTGTGACAGCTTAAGCTACTTTTCAAATAAACAATTTAAAAACCCTCTTGGACCAACTAGACTTGATCTAGTTGGAGATGATGCATTACTGTAGATGGAACTACCCATCAGTATGAAATATGTATTTTTGTGCATATGTATGTATGTATGTATGTATGTATGTATGTGTGTGTGTGTGTGTGTGTGTGTGTGTGTGAGTGTGTGTGTGTGTGTGTGTGTGTGTGTGTGTGTGTGTGTGTGTGTGTGTATGTATGTATGTATGTATGTATGTGTATATGACTCAGGTACGTGCAGAGAGGGCTGCTGATGGTGCTTGAGTGCCTGCCCCTCCATGTCCAAATAGTCCTTTTATCATGTTTATTTAATTTATTTTTATTATTATTTTGAATAGATTTTTTGTTTCTATTTTGTAAATGCCTGCTGGTGGCCCTTATCAAGACAAATATTTAACAATTATTAATAATTGAGCTATAAATTATATTATATACTGTGAATTTGACCAAAGAGAATGCACTCTATATCAGAGATCAGGTTTTTAGGTTTGGGATATCATTGAATTACTCACTTTTTTTTTTTTTTTACCAGTGTCTCTTTAACTGAGTTGAGTTTAGAGTCTAGTGATCTAGTGCTGGGTACGTATATTGTTTTGCTGCATCTGTAAGTAATGAGTGAGTTCTAATATTTGAGTTATCCCATATTTGGTGTACTGCATCTGAAATGATTTTGGTTGTTAGATATGATAAAGACTAGTTGTCAGCTTCAGCTGAGAAATAACTGTGGAGGGAGTGAAACCTATGATGAGAATACTCACTCTTATGACTCTTACCCACATTTGGCCCACTTTTTTAGTGAATTCAAATTGTGAAAACAAACTATTTCTGGGTACCCCCTGGAACTCCCTCAAGAACCCCTGGTGGTCCCCAGACCCTTGGTTGAGATCTGGCTGAGCTGGTGGTTTTATTTTCTGATCACTTGTTCTCTTGCTTTGATGGGTTATGTTGTAACAAAGTTGCCATGATCCTAGATGCCAACAATTACTTTGGCAAGTACAATATAACAATAATTATTGCCAAAACTAAGAAAATAAGATTCAAGTTGTTTTCAGTTATCCTTTAAGTGTTTCTATTTGGGAGACTGCACATTTATATTCACTAGAATATTCCCTGTCATTGCACCTCCACAATATCTCCCTCTGGAAGACCCCTACAGGTACCATTTCCAATATTTCTGCCAAGTCATAAAACTTTCCCCTCCTCCTCCATCTTGACCCAGCTCCTCGCTCCCCCCGGTCCATCATGGCTGCCTTGTGAAGCTGTTGAGGCTGAGTGTACAGCAACAGCCTGCTGGGATGTTTATGTTCCAGCTCAAGGTTGTCTTCAATCATACACGGAGCTGTTTGACAGCTTGCAGCACCGCCTGGCCTCTGTTTACCTCTCCCAATTTCCGACTGGCTTTGTATGCACAATCACAGCAGCTCAGGGAGGATCCAAGTAGGCAATTGGTGCTTAAGATAGTGAAAACTTAAATGCATACCTCCATTAAATCACACTTTTATGGCAAAGAAATGATAATTTAGAAATAAGAATGTGCACAATATTTCCACCACTATTCCTCATGTTAATGATTTCATTTGTGAGATAATCAGATGGTGTATGTGTGTTTCATACCAATGTTTATATTGCAACATATTTTGATATATGATACTGACACCCTTATGGTCATGTTTTTACAGAAAATCAAACTGGCAGAATGTTTAAAATTGGAAAAATGAGAAGAAAATGCACCTGAGAGAAGGTGAGTGACTGCAAATACAAAACTCTGAATCTCAGATGAATATTGATTTGAATGAATATGAATTTGATTAGAGGGCATTTAAGCACTTTTGAGTCCTGTTAGTCTCATTTGGACTCCGTGAAGCAGTCCACTTGGCTGTTTGGCCGACATTTACTTTGAGATCTGGGATAGACAATGTTGGAACGGGCTGATATTTAGACAAGGCAGTGGTCTGTTCTGCAGAACTGGCCTGAGAAGCTGTAATTTTTGGAAGTGAGTTCAGCCTCCAATGTTAACAGGAAACGTGTGCTGCTCTGAATGTATACACACGGCCTCAACAAATAAGCAGTATAATACAATATCAACGCTGTGGCTCCACAGAAAGACGGGCTTTAAAAGAAAGTGAGACAACCTGAAAAAGGCAAGAGAGAGAGCAGATGGAGCTGGCCTTTCAACAAATTCATTTTTATAAATTCTCTAAAGAAAGGAAATTTTGAGTCATACACATGCACAAACAAATATATTTGTTATAAAATCTAACATCTTGCACATTTTGACTGCACAAATTCACCTCAATAGAAGGTTTGCTGACTTCTGCTTGAGCTGAGGTGGGTCTCTGTGGGAGGCCCACTGGAAAAACTGACACATTTAAAGGTAAGAACCTCATAAGCTGTCCAGACCTCTGTTTGCTCACCCGGACCCCCTGTTCTGTTCAGAACAGCGGGAACTCTTACCTTCCTCAATGGAATTCAAGCTCATAAACAAGCAGCATCAACCTTCATTAAGAGAAATTATTCCAACAGCACAGAGCAGGGATGCAAACATTTGTGTTCCTTAATGAGCCTAATGAATCTCTCTCACAAGAAATTAACATTCCAAATTCAAATATAATTTATCATAACTTTGTTCAAACAAATCCTCAGTCAGTCTGTGGCAGTCTGACTGCTTCTTTTCATGGCTAGATGTTTCCAGTTGCAGAATAAGAGCTGTATTAATGAGCATGAAATGGTTTTTCAGCAATGTTTGGAATTCCAGAGCTATTCTGAGGTGTGCCTAATAGAATAATAAACCTGTAATTCTAGGATTTTGTGTCAGTTTGTTGGTTTGTCTGAAGAACATTAGGTGCACTTTGAAAATTGAATTTCCAAATACAGACAAGAATTTATATGTTGACATGAAATTATACAAAAAACCTGATATCAATTGCAAAAAATACACACATTTACAGTAAAAGCTTTTTAAAAGACCTCCACCAAGGGGACTTTGTTTATAGTTTGATTTGTGTGTTTGTCAGTGGAATTTCAGAAAGGCCACTGCCCCGATACTCATGAAACTTGGTGAAAGGGTGTTACATTGGCCAAGGAAGGGCCCATTACATTTTAAAGCGGATCTGACTCACAGGGCGGATACAGTAATTATTTTTCACTTTTGTTTACATTGCAAGCTAAGGCATTTATGCTGCATTCATTAGGTGTGCGAATAATCGGAAAAATTAGTTCCAAATCATATCTCATTGCTTGTCGAATCCATATTCATTGCTAATTTATTGGAAACTGCTATCAACGTGTTTGAGCAAAAAAACAAAAACAAAACAATATACATCCTCTTGATAGCATCCATGTTGTTTCCATGTTATGACTTAAAGCTCATAAACACACCATGGTTGAAAGAATGACTTCCAGACTTATTGGGGTTTATCCGAGGAGCACATGAATGCACCATTAGCTTGTGTCATTCTAGTTTAACCATGTTCGTCTTTTAAGAAAAGAAAAGTACCATTATTATTTATTTATATATTTATTATTATTATTATTTTTATGCAATAAGCCTAATATCTAAAGAGTAACAACACTACTATTAGTATTTTTTTTGTTTGTGGTTTGTGTTTGACAAAGACCTTAGAAACCAACCATAAAGCCAGAGGAGAGAGTGACATAAAAAGCAGTTTTTCAATTGGAGACAAGGCAATACACAGCGGACTAAATTAGACAGCATGTGGTTGAGAGCTCCTCTGACATAAACACTCTCATTACAGAGATTGGGACGTTCTTAAAACTTTTAATTATGATGCTATTTGCATCAGTTGCTTTGGAATGTGGGCATCCTGACAGAATGACAATATTTCTGCTGGAAAATGAACTTTTAGTGCAGCAACAGTGGATTGTTTTGACCATTTCAAGGACGCATCAGCCTTGAAATGTTGGAACTTGGATCCATTTTTGTAAATTGTTGCTCCCTTGTTGAAATATGTTGATGCAACGAGGGAACGTTAATTTTCACAGTCACAGCTCGGCTCCAAGTCAAATTTGAGCCTCATTTTCACAAATTCACGATCCCAATTATGCATATGGAGAGAAAAAAAGGGGAATAAATAAAATGAAGAGAGGCAGATAGAGGTATAGGGTGGAAGGAAAGTTCAGTATCATTGCTTGAGATGTTGTGCAGACCTGTATGTGCTGACAGCACCTGCAGCCAAACACTGTGTCTGCATTGACTCTCTTTGGGCTCATCAATGCACCGTCACAGTCATCATCTGCTTGTTTTCCCCACAGTGCCATGAGGTCATAGCTTAAGTGGCCAATTAGCCCAAACACAGTTCAATCTGGGGCATCTCCAGAGATAGCAAGAGCAGGATGAGGATGGGAATTTATGTTTGCTTTACAAGACATCTGTGAGCGAAGGATTGTGAAACCTCTCTACATTTCTCCTGTCATCTTACTATCACACCTGCATTTATGAGTACATTTCTGATTCACGCCTTAAAAATGCCTGGCGGGCTCACTGTGAGGTCTGACTTGAGTGTGGGGAAAATAGATGTCATAATTACCCACGCCTCTATCTCTCAGCTAAACTGTTTCCTAATTACCGCCTGCTAACAATCTTCTTGCCTAATTTATGCGTATTGGTCAAGATGTGGGCACTCTAACTCTCCCTCAGTCCAGCCAAAGTAGTTAGTGGTGAATATTTAACTGTAATCGCTGCTGTAAACAACTATGCATGGCCACAAGATGATATGCAACAGCGTTTTTCTGCTCCAAAGCAAGATAAAGAGGCGACAAGCCAGGTGTGCATGAATGTGTGAAAAGGTGATAAAATGAGATTAAAGGAGGTTTGACATGGTGAAAGAAAAGAAAGCTAGTATATGACAGAGAGAGAGAAAAAGAGAGAGAGAGAGATGGATTTGACATTTCCAAATGGAATGGTTGAATGTAAACACAGCTGGATGTAACAGAAGAGCATTTATTGGCTGCATTTTAATTATTGCTTTGACTTTCCATAGACTGCCAAGGATTGTTGTGTATACACAGAATGTGCCGTTGACAGCTTATCTGAATCCAGCCTCGCTTTTCACAGAGAAGGTGCTAGTTCAGAAGTCTTGGCAATGCAGAAATGCATCTGCTCAGTTGAAAAGCAGCATTGTTTGGGATTACTGTCGTGATGTAATTGGTGCTCCGTGCGTGTCTGTTGCAAGCGTCTCTTGATATGCAGTGAAATAATGAGAAGAGACGGAATATTAGTTGACGGAATAAAGGTGAGATTGCAAAGTAAGTAGTAGTTTATTGAAATATGAAGTGATGCAGTTCAAATGTGTTTCAGAGTTGATGTAACACAGACATCCGAATATAGTGTTTGCAGGTTTGGGTCTGCAGGCATCAGATAAACACACATCCATCTGTCTGCTCGCCACCATGCTGGTGTGTAGCACACAAATGTCAAACAATGGGAAACAAAGTTAGCATGTGTTTGTATACAGATAGACTCTTTTCAATGAAATCACCTTACTTTGGGGAGAATGGAAAACTGTTGTTGGTTTTATCGCGAGTGAGGGACATTTCAGGAATACATTTTAGGAACTTTAATTACTTCATCCAAATTACAGATGTTGTTGCATTCATCTCTGTCCTCACATCATAACATTTTAATGGAAAACTCAGCACAATGTGGAGCCCCCCTGATCCAGACATACACCGTGGAGCTGTGTGTGTAAACAGGATTTAAAGACACAAAAACACTGCAATATTTTTTGTAAGACATTTAGTCAACTCCAACCAAGATGGATAATTCCCTCAAACACAACTGTCAACGATAAGTTCAACTCATCTTTAATCATGATGTCATTTGGAAACGAACAGAAAGCTGCTGATGTGTGAGTTTGCTTAATCAAGAAAAAGATGGGGATGAAGCATGGACGTTTACAGAGTCTGTATTGAACAGTAAACTAAACAGAAATATGTGTATGCATGTTAGTGTGACAATCTATAGGTTTCTCTAGACTACAAAAATCACAGTAATGCCATTACTAACCTAGTCCAGTACACATAAGATTTCTGTCGGTTGAGTTTAAGGGCTTGAGTCAAAGGAAAAGAGCATTGAGCATAACACCAGTAATTATTCAGTATGTTGAAAAATCTACCACAAGACTGATTTACCTTTTCAGGAAATTTCAACCACAATGCATGATCTTCATCAACATAGCTAACTCAACATAGAGTTTGTTGATGATGGAATTGCAGATGGTCTATATATATATTATTATATTATTTTTTTCTGAACATTTTAACTTCTCATTCATCTTGGCTAAAATATAAAGTTCAAAGATGTTTTTTGACTTTAAAAATAGCAATTGTGAAAAAAATCTCATAAATTCCCTTAAGTAGCTGTTTTACTGCTTTCAGTCATATCACGCAATCTTTACATGATATGGTCGTAATTTGATATCTGAACTGCAGTCTGACTAAATAAAAGCTTGTACTTGTTAAAGGGAAAATTTGCCACCTTCTATTTGGATTTCCAATCAGTGTTGATGGTACATTTAGTTCACTGAAGCAATAAATGTGTCATGCGTACTAAAGTGCCCAATAAAACTGAGTTCTCCTGCTTGTGGAGTTATGCTGGCTGGCAGTGCCTACATGTACCAGGATGCATTGCATTCTGACACGCAGCTAAACCATATCGAGCCAAAGGTTGCAAACTCAACTTTCTCAGTATAGCACACAGTGACAAATGTATTGCTTCAATTGATTACATTTAACATCCACACTGATTTGACATCCACATAGAAGAAGGTGAATTTATCTTTCAAGAATAGCTTGCATTTTTAAATGGAGTTTGGTGATATACTAGCCATTAATCCATGGATTATTAAAGTGACTTTGAATATCATTGGCAAGGTTTACACAGTGGTTATTAATCTTGTTTTCTAGCCCCACCTTAATTTACACTTGGTGTAAAGTACAATGGCACTTGATCATTAAACACTGTGAAGTAACATACTAGGTTAATTGTAATGCAAGGAAACATTTTCATATTTTCCAAAGTTTAACAAGTCTTCACTCGCAGTCACACAAAGTTATACAACTTTACAAAGACACATGACCAACCCAAAGAGAGAGTTGGGGGGGAAAGGGCACATCCGCTCTGAAAGGAGGTCTTCCAGTAACTATCGGGACATCTGAATGAAGGAAGTGGCCTCACTCTGTCATTGTTTTGAGTGGTCATTCCTAAAGAGGTCATGCATGACTTTAAAGGAAACCCCAGAAGGCCTAATTTGACGCACAAAACCTATACACACCTAGTTTCTGGTGCCCCCCAACACACACACAAACAGATGATCAAAAGTGTACATACGTCTCCAGCTGTCCCAGTGGACATACACACACACTTAAAAACAAAACATATTTTCACATACAGAGATCGTTACACATACCTGACATACCACAGAATCGCTCAAACCAATACATGAGTCACTCAAACTGTCCACCACTGACAATTGATCAGAGGCTGCCCTCACACACTTTTTAAACACACACACTCCAACTCCCCGATGACTCCACTGACCTTTGACCTTAGGTGAAGGGGGTTGTTGTCTGATGATGTGGGTTCATTCTTCGTGTGTGAGGTCATTTCCTGCCAGAGTGACTGTTAGGGGCGAAAGGGGCCATATTGGTTGACCTCAAATGGGGGAATGGTGGGGACGGGGACCTTTCAATATGGGACCTAACCAAGCAGGGCAAGACAATATTTTGTAAAAGATATGTTTTTTATTGTATTCTTTGCAGGTTATTCATTAGTTTGAGCCTCCTGGTCAGACCCCTACTCATAAAACTTTCATTTTTGCACTGTAATTTACTCCAAATACCAACACATAAAATTATAACTACATAGAAGAAAGACTATTTCATGAATATTTTTACTTTTTATGGGAATGCCACTGAGTGTAGGGGGCTATAACATGTATATTCTCAGAAAGTTCAATGATCAAGTCGTCTCTCTTCTTGGGAAATAATGTTAACTGTCACTCACAGATTCCTGCTGTACTTTTTCTCCTTAGTAAACAAGCAATATGAGTAGACTCACACAACCAACTCCAATGCTGCACTGATGCCATGAACATGGCCCTGAGCGACATTTTCTAACAAACAGAGCCCTTTATATGACCGAACCAAAATCCTCTTTGTTTGCAGTTTATGTCAGAGTGAGCGTCTGTGTATATAGATTGGAGGGGAGAGGAGGAAAAAAAACGCCAGAAAATGAGGAATCTGCTCTGAGCTGCATTTGTAAACAAGACAAACATAATCAGCATCTCAAGAGCCACATCTGGCTCTGGTCGAGCCAAGCCTGGGCTCTGATTGAGGGGCCCGGCAGGCTCCATTGTTTCCTCAGAGTTGTTTTGCAGCATGTCAATAAAGAAAAACAAAATCGATGGTATGTAAAGCATTGTCATTGTGTGGAACAAATGCTTTAATACAAAAAGCATCATCACCTGTCAAAATGTCACTTTCAAACATTAATATCATCGTTCATTTTACAGTTCATAACGTGTAATAAAGTGCCTTTAGCTGCTGGCAAAAGGGTAATTGTAGTTTTCAATTTCCTGCTGTTCCAAATAATTGTATCAGGTTTCTGCTTTTCTTCCCTGTGGTTTGACTTTTTTATTTTACAGTCTATGGGTTTGACCTGCAGAATGTTATTGTTATGTCAGAGATGTAAGCAGCTTTGGTAGGAAGAGAGGTGAGGAGATGTTGTGATGTGTGACTGGTTGTTGATTGATAGTGTGGTTATATAACGAAAGATGAGAGGAGAAAGAAGGAAATCAAGGTCTTCATGTATTCTTTCATATACAGATAACTCAACATTTAACAACAGTGTTATTGAGTCTGTTATACACTTAGACCCATAATACAAGACATATGTGGACTGGTGTAATGGATAATTTTTAGACCTAAATAGATCCAAAACTGAAAATATCACTCAATTGTGTAGCCATGTAAGCAGCAAAATAAATATTTCGGTCTGAGTGTAAGAATGCAAGCATTTGCATTGCATTGTAATCATTATACCTGCTAAATATAAACATGCTGGCATTATCAATTATTAGCAGATTGATTGGCACATTTATCTTAAGCACAGTGTCAGATGCCAAATGTCCACTGCATGGTATAGCTCGACTCAATTTAAGTCACTTTACCCATGGGTCAGGGCATGGTTTTGAAGGCTGTGATTTATTAAAATCTGGGTCAAGTGAATTTAAAATAGCAGTGGCTATAGTTTTAGCATTTATAAATGACGGGTTTCTGCAGGATGTCACTGACCAATCAGTGACCTGCTTTGATTAACTCAACCTCCTTATACTGGCTCAACTCACCGGGTATGTTTAACCCCAATGCCTCAAATTGCGTTTTGAGATCCTAATAAAGTATTTTTAATTTGATTTAAAGGCACAATAAGTATGCTATTCCAAAAAAAAAAAATCAATGTATAGACTTATACAAATATAAGGTTGAAAAAAATGCCTTCGAACCATTTCTTTTCGCTGGGTGATGTGCGACATTTCTGAGTGTCAGCCTTTGGTCACTGGTTATGTAGCCAAAGCATGCAGAGTGTGAGGGCTTTATTCCAAAAAAATAATGTAGCATCCAGGTGCCAGATGGAAAGCACAGATCCAAGAGTAGGCTATCAAAATAGCACACACTACTTTTTTTTAGTAGTTAATGGCAGGCGAACCAAATTTCCAAAATGAGATGGCTGTGTTCTGGTAAATGTGGTCAGGGCTCATGAGCTTCTGGTGTCGTAAAGCCGGGGAGAAAGGGCCAACTTTGAATGTTGTGTTTACTAACTACAAAGGACCAATCCTGCTCATTCTACCTTTAATAAAGGGGAATAAGACAAAATGATTTCAGCTGAGAAAAACACGTAGTCTGAGTAGTGGCATGTTTGTACCGTCATGACAGTAGTGACTTTGGAGGTTTTATTGTCTTCTGTTATTTTCAGAGGTAAGGTTCCATAAAAAAAAGCCTTTTAAAGAGAAATGAAACAGAACAGAACCTCAATTTAAACATCTCTCAATAAAAACCCAGTGAATGTCAGAAAGAGTTTCTGGCTTGTATTCAGCAGACAGCGTGAAGTCCCAGCTTATACACAGAGCACAGTTATAGCTCTCCAGAACTGTGTGTAAAAACTATTGTGCTGCAGGGAGAGAGCCCCAAACATGCCCCAGGGGAACCCTCCTTTTCTTCTTTTTACAGGAAAGGCTTTAATTCATGGAGACAAACAGAGCCATCATTATATTTAACAGAGTATCATAAACATTCCTGCATGCTGGATGTAAATTGTGAATGTGTCTCGTTAGATGGACGGGTGGGTAAACACGGGGACATGACCTCGCAACACACACATGGTCCCCCATACAGGCACACCTGTATGAATCATAGGCATAGGTGGGAATGCACCTTAGGCTTGAAACTAACCTTGTAAAACAAAACACAACCACAGTGGCATTGAGCACAGTATGAGCAGATTTTTTATTTTGTCTGACAGTGTCTGATGTTTTTTCTTTTTAATACTTATCATTATTTATGCATATATACATGAATCACAAGACCTCAGACATAATTTCAACAAAACTTGACACTTAGGATTTATTGCACTTCTTTATGTTAAAAAGTTAGTTGTGTGAACAACAGCACCCATGCAGATAAGTCACTGACTTGTCACTGGCCCGTATATCTCCGTGGGTTACTGCAGTAAAGATGAGGCCCTGAAGGAAGTGTGTGTGGGTGTGGGTGTGTGTGTGTGTGTGTGTGTGTGTGTGTGTGTGTGACTATGATTGTTATTGTGTTTTAAGAATGTGTGCATGTGAGTGTGCATGTATATGTGTGTCACATATTACCGGCCACGGATAAGTGGATGGAAATGGATGGATGGATGGACAATAAGCATCAATGGAAATTTTAACATTACAAACTGTAATACTTTACATACTGCTCTCTCCTTCTGACTTAACCCTCTGACCCCTGCAAAGACAAAGAAATGCCCAGACATAGTTAGATATATTTTTGCCAAATCTGAGCTTATTCTGTTGGTCAGTATGAAGTGTTATATATCACATGAACCAGGAGAACCTATCCTTTCTTTTTGATGTGGTGTAAACTCACCATCATGTAGAATCTTTGAGTAAGCATGGCATAGGTGGCATTAAAAAAAAGCCAGGTGAATAAATACATGTGTTTTCTTGAATTACTTCAACTAGGGATTTTTTTTTTTTTCAATGTGAGTGTGTTGTATTCCGGCATTTTTTAGCTCCATGTGAATTTTGGTGCAAATTCACCTTTTAGTTATTGAATTATAGCCATTGATTATATCGGTAACACTTTACAATAACCAACTAAGTAATGTTTATAGATGGTGTATAGACTAATTATTAACCATTTACAAAGTGCTATACAAATTGAATCTTTAAATGTTTGCAACCAGTTTCTTAAAGGTATATGAATCATTTCAAAATCATTAACATACTTAAAATGGTGTTAAAATGTTATAATGAGTGCAAAAAAAAATAATTAATTCACTATTAATTATAATTTAATTGTTTGTTAATGGTAAAGTAACTATAAACTTACATTAATATACCATCTATTTGTCATTTATAAATTATGTAGTTAGTTAAACATTAGTAAATTATGTATTTACCATTCTAAATGGCCTATATATGGTTTATAAATGATGATTAAACATTAATAAACCATCTGTTTACCATTTATAAATGAGGGTTTTTGTAAAGTGTTACCA